>NW_026857840.1:0-267152 GCF_026571515.1 Ruditapes philippinarum | reverse complement strand
GTCTTGCAGGAAACATCGTCAACAAAAGTATTATTTTCAGGTAAAATGTATTTATTTTATACATTGTTTAATGTTTAAGTTTTAAATGAAATGAATAATTTCGTTTTATATATTTATTTTTGCATCAATATAGTTCGTTTTAATTCCATCCTTGTATGGATAAATCTATATGATATTTAAAATATATTTCGTATATAGTTCTTTCTATCTGTAATTTATTATGACATGTTTAAAGTATATTTTCACTTATATTGTTCTACAATTTATTTTACTTATACTGTTTTATAAGTTTTGATAATAAAATAAAATGGATTTCTCTGTATTATCTTGTCATCTCTCCGTTTAGGGCTCAGCACCTGACCCTCAATGTGCGCGACCACGCCCTAAATCGTGTATACAAGTCAGCTCTGTATATTTTTCTGGGAGATATTTTTTTATTCACTTTTCATTTTTTATAAGATGATGTTTTTCCAAAAATGGCCGGGGCGCTTTCTGTTATTAAAACCTGGCGCCGGGGCTTTGTGTATTGAGGGTCATTTTCTTCAAATCCCAAATAAAAACCCTATTTTTTGAAAAAAAATGGCCGCCGCGAAATTCGCAGTTTTGGCCCTAAAGAGAACCCCTATACATTATTTGAATTACCATGTTTTGTTTTCTGATTTTAACTTAAATATTTAATTTAAATTATTTTAAAAAAGTTAAAAAGCCCATACAGAAAGGTGGCTTTTTTTGCCAATTTTTTAAAGGGAAAAGGTGGTTTTTTGTCTTGCCGAAGAAAAGTTCCAAAGTCCAAACCCTTTTAAAAAAATTTAACAAAGTTTTTTCCAAATTTTATTTTAAAATCCCGGTTTTCAGTTTTTCAAAAAACTTTAAAAAAGCAAGTACAAAATATTCTATCAATTCGTAACACATCTTTTGATATTACAAGAGTCGTTTTGTGATATCGTGATATTTTAAGAAAATATTGCAACGTTCAAAGATTTTTGTACGGATACCGAGAGACATTCTGTTCCCTGTATACAAAATTTATTACAACGTTTTTATTAAGGTTCTTACAGCAATATTTCATATTTCAGAATTTGAAATATTGCACCAGTTATCACATTAATCATTGCTGGAAAAACGAAAGCTGACATTAGGTGTTGATATCTTACAAAACGCTGAGACTTTGGTAAAAAAGAATTATTAATGATTTAGTAGCTGTGCAACTGTCATTGTACAGTAACACATTACCATTCAATCAATATTAAGCTTGACTTGGTCCAGTATACTATATGGCTATTATAGTAACAGCGTAAAATAATTTTAAAAAACTCAACGAAGGTCAAAAAGCCTAAAAGCATACATTTTGAATTTCTTACATAGCTCAGCTGGGGCACTTAAAACAGAACAATAAGCAAAGATGATTAAGAAACCTAATACAGTATACTTAGAAAAAAATGAAAATCGATTATTATCGTGTTGTTTTTTTTTTTGACCGATTTGAGTGAAAGGCGCTGCAATGCATTTCATTTTGTCTTCACAATAAGAATTATTATTCTTGAAAAAATGGAGTGAGCAAATGATCTGAAATTTTACAAAAGTAAGGTTATATGTCTACACCTATATTAAATGAAGCATTAACATCGGAAAAATATTTCCAGTCCCGTCATGTCACGTTGCATCAGTAAATTCCCTTAAATCAAACTTAAGGTCACATTATGTCATATAGAAACGCATGTACTTGGCAGCTACTTCGCTTGGAATCTGTATGAAACATATCAAAAAGCATATTGAAAAAATATAAAATATATATTTACTCAACTTTACTTTCATGAATGACAATAATGAAAGGGAATCCCTAGCTTGAATAACAAAAATTGTCGACTAGAGAATTTCATTACACGGCTGTTTAAAAATAAAAATGCTGTAACCTGGCGATTTGAAAAAGTGTATGTCGGGGTCCACATAATTCAAGTTTGATGTTATTGTTACATTGTTACATTATTGTAGATATTAGCGACAGAAAATTGTCAAAGCTTTCAGCCCCTCCCCCATCCCTCTCAAAAATAAGTAAAACAATAAATACAAATTAAGATAAAAAGCATCGATAAAAAATATATTAAAAAGTATATTAAAGAAAAAAATCTGGAGTATATTTAAATGTTCATTGTATTCATCAACGTTCATCTTTTCCATGAAAATCTGATTGACTGTGGTCCAAAGCTATTATCAGAAACTATAGTTTTGTCACATATATTATGCTTTAAAGCTGATTATTAATCAACTTAAAAATTATCCTTAAAAATATGTTACTTTACATAAAACTTAATCTCCTTGTATTCCATGTACGCTATGTATTCATCAAATCTACCAATAAAATGTAAATTACCGACACATGATATCTATATAGAGCCTGAACCTTTGAACAGGTCAAATAGTTAAAGCCGAAGTAAGATCAATTAGGTTACAAGATATATTTTTAAGAGTTCCTGGCAATTCTCCTAATATATAATACAAACCTAAGACAAAAATAATAACATATTGATTATATCAATAAATAATAAAATACCTAATTAAGCCAGACGTCTAGCAATAAACACGAAAATATTAATTTTATCCCTACAAAATGTGTGCGTGCCAAAGCAATTTGTAGCTTCAAGGCAATATGAAAGCGGTGTCATTGTAAGGGTTGGCAAATAGCAATAACATTAGAATATTACGATTCTAAATGACATTGCACGTTATCTTGGTTGATATACAAATATAAAGTTATTAAGACAAACCGATTAATGCAAATATAACATTCGTTTTTGATTCAAAATAATAATTATGTTATTAGTAACATTTTATCTTTCTGTAACTACACATACATCTATAAACTTGCATGACGACTTTCAATTTTAGTTAAAAGAGTATCGATCGATCTGTATTGGCGAACTCTTGCGTGTTCGTTTGTTTTTCTGTTTGTTTGTTTGTTATTTCGCTGTTGTTTTATTTCGAGATAAACATCATATTAATGTGCTTATTACTGAATATAATGCATGCTATTTTGTGATAAAATTTTAATAAAAACCAATGGTTCATGCGTATAAAAATCGCTTAAGTCCACTTAAAATAACGCAATTAAACATTTTAATAGAACCCGTTTAACTTTAAACTAATAACACAATGATTAGATAGGGTTTGAATTGTTTACCATATTTTACTTATTAAAGCCTCACACTCTTCTACATTTATTCATATTTTAGTCTTGCTATTTTGTATTATTCTTATTTGACGTTAATTTATCTATAAATTTGTACAGTCATTCAATTTGAAGATTATCATGGCAACATTTATACACTCGATCATATCTGTTTAAAGACTCCATCGAATCGACCTTAATTCTATCGTGTTCATTGCTCGCGGTGGTTCTATCCTTTTTCAGAGCTTTCTTCACAACGGGCGGCGGTTAACGGCTGGTGACTACTGTAAAATGTTGTCCCGTACTTAAACTTGAACGTAATGTATTTTGTTCCGGGAAAACATTTATTTTGAAATATTTAATGATTGGTATTTATTATTTTCTATTCTTGTGTTCATTGCTCTGAATGAATACCCGTTACACCTGACTTTTACAAGATGCTTCATTTTTTTCCTTAAATCTTAAACATTTGCAATATGGTATTAACAATCGCGTGCTGCTTATTCGTAGTTCGTTATTAAATGATATGAATAAAAGCTTTAGTCACTATAAAAACTTTTAGAATTGTGTTTAATTAAGACAAATTATCTTTATACACACTTTAGGTATATTGTTTTTAAATTATTAGCAATTTTTTTTATATAACACGAGATAATTACAAGAGCCAACATATGTATTTTATAACTATCAGTTTCGTGTCAAGGTTATATGAATTACTATCATTAGTTGCTGTCAAGTGTATAGGGCAAAGACATTTGTATGACAAGTTCTAGTTAACGTACATTGAAAAAGACTTTTTCGAAATCTAAATGCTTAACTGCATGACATACGTCCTCAGTGGTTATTGACTCACCTTTTCCTATTGTTATATTTGGGTCTTGTACTAGAATGTTATACAATATTACAAAGTATGTATAGACAAAATAAACTTTTTGTGTCTTTCATAAGGATTTATATGTATCTTAAGCATCGTCAAATTCTATTTTTCAAACTTTAAAAGGGATGGGTGCGATCAAAAATACAATACAATGTTAATGGCCTAAAATGAAACGTGTGCATTATATTACTTAAGGGAATAATGCCCTACAGTAACGGGTTCTAAAGCACGAAAGCAACTTTTTCCGAGATTAAAAATAAAGCTCGACACATGAATGAAGGAATAGCAAAAAGATGTTATATGTTTTGAAGGCGTATAAACTATTTACAACTGGTGACGTTAGTGCTCTTGACCCACAGTTATCCATTCAAACAGCTTAACAAGTAGTCCACTAACTGCTAATATTTATTACGTGTCTTAGTGTTCACATCATTACAATAAGGATCATTTCTTGTAAATTTTTTGTTTTACTTCATCAAGCACTGTACTTAAATTTTTTACAATAATCTTATCTGAAGACCACAAGACGACGTTTGTGTTTCAACACTATAAAACCATTGTATATAAACTTCAGCGGAATGGCATTTATTTTCTTAATCAGAAATTCATGACGCAATCTGTCTAACCACGTGGTAATGTAACACTGACGTAAAACCCTTGTACTTGTACAATAAATGTGACTGTCAAGTGTCTTTTACTTGAAAAATTGTGTTTGTATTATTTGTGTACAACACACCTTAGAATGATATATATGTATATGTATTTAATTTAATGAATATATGAATTTTTAGGCGAAAAATTGTATTCTTCTGCATTATTTTTGTAACTGCAATTTGTAAAAACAACGCTGTTGTTAACAAAGTTTTTATCGTGATTTTAATTATCATAATAAGACAAAATGTGTATAATAGTAAGAAAACAGTCCTGGTGGTGCTTGAGAAAGTGTTATAGCCTTGTCATTCATTGTATCCAATTCAAACATTTAGAAAACATTAGAACTTACACGTGAGCTAATAAAAAATACATATATCGAAAGTACCATTTTTTTTATTTTAGGATAAGTTCTACAATGATTATTCTGTTTTCAGGGTTGTTGTTATCTTAAGATGTTTCAATAGTTCAATGATCCCACTAACTGGGACCGTCAACGAGAAATGTAAATACTTGAGTAAAAAATAACTTAGTGAAAACAAACAAAACACTAGTTTGACAATATAATGAAAACATCTTTTATTTAGAACATGAAAAGATAATAACAAGCCATAAATAAATATATAAGACCTATCTTAAAGTGAATTTATTTGCAAATTTCTTGCAAATGTCATTGACGCTTTCAATACGGATGTCATTGTTTATTAATGTGTACGTCATTGCCGATTATTCAAACATTTTATTCCAGTAATTTGATCCATAATTGTAAATAGAGTACATGAAAACATCTTAAGAAAGACCATTATGATTTTCATGAGTTCAAGGATCTTTTACCTAATAAGTGACACATTATACAGAGTACAGTTGTGTATTTGTGATTATAACATGTCCGGCATTGTAAGACGTAAAAATAATACATCTTTATAAGTACTTTATCAGTCTAGCAAAAACATAAACAGAGAAAGAAGTATGTAGAATAGTAATTGTGTATTTGAATAAATCAAGAATATTACAAGGCAGTGTAAACGGTTTTTATTAATATCATACAAAAATTGTGTTATCAGAAAGTAAGTTTACTTGGCACGTTGAAATTACATAATTATTTTTTGTTTTAATGCCGATACATTCAGTAAAGTTTTCCACTTGATATTAAACTATAAAATTTAGATAAGGTGGCCATGCTGTGTTGGGAAAATATTAACTATAAACATGTCAAAAATATATACTTACGATCTATCGAAAAGTAAATTTATTTGCAAGTTCCTTGCAAATGTCATTGACGATTTCAAGACGGATCATATTTTTTATTAATTTTGTACGTCATTGCCGATTATTTAAACACGTTATTCCAGTAATTTGATCCATAACTAGTTAACAGAGAACTGGAAAACACCTTAAGAATGATAATGCTTTTCATGAGTTCAATGAACTTTTTTCATAGGCGACACAGTCATGTTAACATTGGAAGACGTATAAATAAAGCATCTTTATTAGAACTTTGTCTGTCTAGTAAGAAATACAAAAAAGGTAGAAGTGCGTAGAACAGTAATTACACCATCATTTGTGTATTTGAATAAATCTAGACCATTTCAAGGCAGTGTAAACAACTTTTATTAATATTGTACACCAATTTTGTCATCAGAGGTAACAGATATATTTTACTTACGTTAAAAGTTCGTCTTTTATCAAGGCCAGGGCTGTAAACACAATGTTATGCAAGGCATCATATATGCCATTAACAAATGTTCAGTAACATACCATAGGCCTGTTTATGGACGGTAGTGGAAAATGCAAGTTCCGTCCAAGCCCCTAGCTCCGGCCCAAGCAGACTTTAACATTTCAAAATGGTGATATTTTATTTTATAAACATATCCCAAACGTTTACTATGTTTATCAATATTGTTCACATAAAATGACTTCTCACACTTTAAAAGTTTACTTCAACTCAACAGTTAACCTCAACAGTTCGTGCCAAATGTTATCTCAAACAAATTTAAATGCATATAGGTATTCTCAACAGATCTAAAGCAGACATCGACAGTTTAAAGGCTATTTCAACATGCCAATGACCAAGTATAATTCATTCATTTTTAACTTAGTATGTTTTATATTTATACGCAAAGTAAGTGGCGCTTACTAATTCTCCTTTCTTTATCAAGTCCATTAATCAGTTATCATCTTAGGGTAAATTAGAAAAATAAAGTGCTTGAACAAGAGAATAATAACATATTTCGCAAAAGAATGTAACATCCTTCCCAACATATCTTGAATAATCTTGAACAAAGGGAGCGGTGGCCTAGTGGTTCAAGTGTCTGCATCTCAACCCAGAGATCATGGGTTCGAGCCCTACTCGGATCACCACCATGTTTCTTCATATAACACCAGTACTGGTTAGTTCCAGGAAGCGGATTCGAAAGTGATTAACATAAGTTGCAAGAATTAAGAAATAATCTGCAAGTTATTTTAATGACTGAATTCAATTCTGTTTCTAGCTATAATGTGTAGTGTTTAAAATGTAATGTATGTTCCCCATGTGTACTCAAAATAATTTTATTCTACATTTTAAAAGAGACAGTAACAGTATCTCAATATTTTATTTGCTATAATCAGCATACCAAATGCCTTTGGCAAAAAGTGACAAATTCAGTTTATACAAATGATACATACATCAAATGTCATATAATGTTACATCATTACGAAGCTGATGTGAGAAAAAAACAGCGACGAATATGACATACATTCAGTTACACATAAATAACGTTGTTTTTCAAAAATGCTTCATTTACAAATGTCGGTACATTCTTATTTACTTGATATTAAACTATTAAATTTAGGTAAAGCTGGACATGCTGTGTTTGCTTATCAATATTTTAAAATAAATATAAACATAAATGGTCACCTTTGAGAACATCGTATTAATTTGTTTCATGTTTGTAGCAGTAGTTGTCATTAGAATTTAACAGGTGTGGTGTGACGATGTCGTCTTAATATCTTTAAGGTAAAAATGAAAATATGAAACACAATTAAATGAAGAAAGTATAGCAGTTAGTTACTGTAGTGCGTTGAATATAAAATTGAATTTATTTGTAAGCTGGATCAATTGTGGCAGTTGAATATGGATACGATGCCAGAATTTTTCAAACGTTATATTATACATAACAACATGTGTACTCGACGTATACAATATTCAAATGCGTTTGAATATGAGTAAATGACACGAGAGACTGGCACGAGAGAGGCTTTTATAAAAGAATTATACGGGCATTATTTATATAATTGCAAATTTATTTCATGAAATCTCCTTATGCTGTTTTATATACTCTTAAATTAGTACAATTATAAAGGATATAGAATGAGTGTAGTTTAATACTTAATTTATTGAACAAGTTGAATAAAATCATATTATGCGAGCCTCTGGAGAGCATAATATTGTTTTATTTAACGAGTTCAATAAATTCAGTATTGAATCTACACGAATATAATATTTTTTATCACATCTATAAAACAAGTACAGTAAACTGTTAAAAATAGTAATTTTTTCAATGACGCGCCCATATTGTTACGCTAACATTAGCGCACTTTAATGCTATGTTTCTATATAGCGCAAATGACGTCAAAGTGTTATTACACTAGTGTAATATCGTTTTAATTAAATGGCATTTTCACACTCCTGGGCCGCGGTTTATATGATAAAATTGTTTATTGGACACACGTTTCAAAGCTTAAGTGGTTGATGCTAAATCGCTGCTTACGGAGATATACACAATTATTTAATAGTTACATGTTATTAAAACTGTCTAAAGGGATATACAAATAGTTCCATACTCGACCAGCTAAGTAATCATGAATGACTACATCATTATATATACTCGTTTTGATGACGTTTTAATTGCGTAACTACATAAATATCTCGATTAAAATCCTATTGGAATTTCCTTTGATAAAAGGTACATTAAAACATCAAAATAACAATTGATGACTTTATAGATGACTTTATATAAAGGGATACCAACAATTCTTAACTTTTTATATCTATATCAAAGGAAGCGTTGAAAGTATTTTCATATTAAAATTGTGTAAGAATAAAGTAAAACTTATCGTTAAATCGAAGTCTATAAAAAGCTTACCTGTCATACTACATTAGTTAGTGGACTAATGATTTAATTTTGAGTGCAATAAATCATCTCAATCATGGACTTAAGTACTTGTCTTGAGAAGAAAAAACATAAAGCAATATGAACATAAATACTACATGCACCTTACACCAGGTGAGGGACAGACCGGAATATCTAGCTAGAGGGTAACTGTTTACGGCGGTAACGAGGCTTTGAATTTGAACTCCTCGACATAAAATATATGACCATCGTATTATATACTATCGGAAAGATACTAGTAAAACATTCATAACGTTTATGATGTCTGCTAAACGTAACAGCCAAAGACAAAGTAGTATTTCGTGGCAATTATCAGTTAAACCAGAATATATCTTAACTCAGACACTCAGAAATTACGACCATAATGATATGGTAAATTAGTTACTACACTGAAAATGCTTTGAAAACATGTACGTTAGGACTCAGATAAAAAAAAGGAAAACGTTGTTGTTTGCACATATTTTTCAGAAGAGTGAGAGATTTGGGGGAGAATTGTGGCATTATTTTCAATATAATCAAAATATAAATTGTATATCTGTGTATATGTCATATTTTGTAATATAAACCTAGCGGATCACTAGTCTATCAGCATTTTTCATTTGTGTGTGTCTGAACTATTTCCTTATTAGTTTTCGAAAGAAAGAAAGAGAATGTCTTAAGATGTTTTTCACGTCTTATTTTTATCTATAACATCGTTTCCTGGTCAAACAAAATTCATATTAAACACTATTGCATTTTGTCGTGAAAGATTTCTAAAATTTAGGTTTGAAAAGAATAAAATTATTATAGGAACTGGTTTATCACATTTATAACAAAAATATTATTACTAGTTGTTATAAAACAGAAAGGGTAAGCATTCAACTGAAATGACAACTTGGCATGTGGAAGGTTTTTAACCATTTTGTCTCATTCTGTTTCACCTACACTTATGAGCAGAATTGATACTTGAATGATATTGTGCTTTGTTCTTGTAACCATATCGTGCTTTGTGCAGACTCAATCACGCCGAGTCTGCAATTTCAATGTCATTTTGCAATATAATTAATGCTTAAAAGGATTTAGACTATATCCAGATTTGGTTAATATACGTCTACACGATTGTAAATTAAAGATAGTGTACATGTCAACTAAAAGTATGTCATGATATATTACAACAACTGAGCGATTTTTCTATCTTATTTCAAATCAATGGATTTACAGACTGTCTATTTTTACTTTAGGGTCTTTACATATATCGATGAACCAAACGCCTACAATGATATTCGTCTGACTGACACGTTTGATGTTTATGTTACGTTTATGGGATTAAGTTTGGCACTGAAATGAACGTGTAAAAGTACCATCCAACATTTTTGCAGTATTAGAGTAAAATACACTCGAAGCAAATGACCGTTATAACATTATCACGTGGTCAAACAAACTTCGTGTCGAAAGTCCAATGAAACGCACGATCAAAAGTGGTTTAACAACGACAAATGTTTCAGTAGTTGATATACAGTGTTGGCGTTGCGGTGATATTAACATAGGAACATAACCATACCCAGAAAAATATTACTGTAACAATGAAGTATTTTAAATGTATTTTTAAAGGTACTGTTTTGTGTCACATTCATGGATATTTTAAACCATATTAAATTAATCTGTTTTGTACTCGAAAATAGCAATAGCGTTCAACTTTTAATTATGGACATGCTTTATGGATATTGCCAACCTAATTATACATTGTACTATGATCTGAAATTGCAGTCGAAACAGACCCATTGTGAATAGTTTTTAACATCTGATTTACGACACAAGTATCCTTAACAACCACTATTCTTACAGTTTACTTTTACTGTTACTAATAAGTTTTGGCAAATATATTAATTGCAAATCATAAAGATAAATGCTTCTTGTTTATTGCAAGACGAGCGGCGTTCATCTAATAAGCTATAATTTATGAGCTATACGAGATACAAAATTATCTCCTTTTTCTCGGGGAAGTTATTCAAGAATGTTAGGATGTAAAAGAATGCAAACGTGGTAGATTAAATAATTGTTTAATCACTGAAAATGAAAAACACGTGGTTTCAAAGTGGAAGTAGATTGTGTTTATAGAAACGAAAACTAGTCTTTAGCTTGAATAAATTTATATTTTACACTGAAGTAGCTAAATTTCATGAGTCTGGACAATTGTGAATAGAAAGTGTTAATTATAAGGATGTTTCTTATAAGCATTGTAGCTGCTTTCACCAAGATAATGTGTCTGCAAACAGAAAGACAAACATGATAAGAAACAATATGCCAAAGAAATAATTTGATTGATGCATGTGCATGATTGATAAATATAAAAGTTGCTTCTATCTGATGTAAATTTTCTCCGTCCAGCAAAGAAAAAAAAAGAAAAAAATATTTGTTTTCTTTTTAAAGAAACATTGCATTATTATGCCTACAATTTAAAATTAGGTAAAAACTTGTATATGAGCAATGTGTAAGAAGACACGAGAAAAGACAAAATTCCGTGTTTGTCGTTTTTTTCTAATACACAAGAAATTATGGTAAAAAACGTCATAATGTGATCATAATATACTGTGAAAACTCTAGCATGAAATGTGAACTTATGTAAAGTGTTTCGAATAAACAATAATATTTAAGACCAACATTGAAAATTTCTTATATACAAAAAATACAATGAAGTCCGGTTCGTAACATTTTACAACAGGTTATTGCATCTTTTATATGACCAAAATAAGATCATTTGTAAGCATTTCAAAAGATAAAAATTATTGTTAACATCTAAATGTGTTATACCACAATTGTAAACTATTAGAAATATTTAATTTAATTTATTTCTCCTTTGTAGTTCACCTTTTTAACATTTAAAGAGATTTGGTGAAATATTGATCAGCACATTTGACCCATCTCTCCTTTTCGAATGATTGATAAGTAAAGACAGCATCTTTTCCGTTAATTCAAATATTTAACAAACTGCAAATGCTTTATTTTATAACATGCGGTATAAAAAGTAAATAATTGTTTGTATTCTCACTGAGCCTGATATATTAACACCTTTGCCGTTTTTGGGACAGGGATTCTGTTTCCTCTATTTTGAAGTTCTGTCCAGATTTTTGAAAGAATTTTATTGCATATTGCTTTATATCTATATTTTTTACAAATAAATAAAGTCTGCAGATTATCTTATTTATACATCTCGTTGATTCAACATTCTTTATTATGTTTCAATAAGAAGCAATCAGAGCAAATGTCTTAGGTAAATTGCTTTCTTATGATTAATTAATAACAATCTTACATAGTCATAACATTCCAGTGTCGTGAATTATCTATTGTTTATTATTTATTGATATAAACAGACAATAATGATAGAGCTTTTTATGAAGATGTCGTCTGATGACCTAAATGCTAAACAGATTTATAGTATAATTACATTTCCGGACATTGTTTACACTTTATATATTATTTGGTTTTTAAGTTCCAAATTTTAACTTACATTTGTGGGAAGAACAGAAGGAATAGCAAGTTCTGTGGAAATGACTTTTTTAAAGAACACTGGATAAAAAAATTCGGATTTTGAATAGAATATTTAAAAACCGTTTTATTCAATTTTTCTTACATCGTATATGTCAGAATTTGAGAAATTTGCACCACTTATCACATAAATCATTATTGTAGTGCGATATCTCGAATGATGTCTTAGATATGGTGATTTGGTGGAAAGATGGTATGTAAAGATTTTGAAAAAAAAAAAACGAAAAAAAAAAAACGATAAATGAATCAGCCTTTTTACTGTAACTATAGCAATAACATTTGTTTTTTCAATTGTGTTTTTGTTTTGCATTCTGTTTTTTTTTTTGTTGTTTTTTTTTTTTTTTTTTTTTTGTTTTTTTTTTTCATTATTAAGAAAATTGTACGGCCGACAAAAGTATATAAGAAGAACAACATAAAAATGATATAAATAATATAATGTGCATTTCTATATTTGCAATTTTATTGAAAACATAACCGCACACAATAGATGATCTGTGAGATTAGATTGAAGGGTGATGCTAACGTTTCAACTATATGCACCCCCTGAAACATCATATTTAAATAAATGTCTCTGATGGAAATATCACAATCTAGTTACGAGTTACTAATATCATTGCAAAGGCATCTATATAATTATCAAAATGTTTTTCATGTATACATCTCCATAGAAATAGTGTCTAAATTTGTCTGACATGCGTTTTAAAGTCTTATTTTCTTTGCAGGTGACTTTATATATGTTTCATATGTCAAAGTCTTCCGTTATGTAGTAAGACACTTGGTAAAAGGTTCCTGCATTTCGATTAATGGTCATATATTTCTGTTTATATAATTTTATACGGTCTTTGGCAAGCTTCAAAGTTAAAAAACTTTAAAAAATTCTCAATTCAATATGTAACGACTTGGCGTGACCTGTAATCAATACTCCGCAGCAAGGATTTTCCCAGAACTACAATGTAGATTAAAGAGGTCTGAAGAAAATATATTTTTGTTAGTTCCTAACTTAGAGTAATCAGTCAATTTTGTACACTTTATTAAACTAAAAAGAATGTTGACGTCATTCAGTTAATTTAGGTTTGACACCAAAGTAAACCTGGCAAGTTAAAAATGTTACTTCACATATACATTATATCTATATGTAGACTATCGTTTTGATATCATAGGCACTCATGTTTCCTATCGACGCAATAATGGATTACCTTAATATAACTTAGGTTTATATATTTTTAAATCTGGGATATACTAATCAACAATTGTGTGTAAGAGTAAAAGTCGAAGAATAAAATTAATGAAATACTTACTAAAGTATGATACTATATGCTTCGTACAATTCGAAATCGAATAATTAATCTATATGCTTTTTCTTAAAAGTTCTGCAGATTCTGAAAGTTTTTTAGTTTCTTAATTTTGGGTCTTAATAAAATGTCAACACACATTTAATTAAGCACAGTTAGTTATTGATGTCTTTGAAAATAATTAAGCTTAACATTGTTTGTAGTGTGTGATGTGAAATGTCGATAAAAGATATGGTAAGGTAGAATTTTAAGACACTAAACACAATAAAATGAAAAAGAAAATATATCAATAGTGTGTTGAATCTTAATTTCAGTAGGTAGCCGGATCAATGACAGGTGAATGTGAAGATGGTACCAGGGTCTTCCAAATGTTACATATCAGAGTCATATTTGTACCCGCCGAAACGAAAAAAATGCGTTAATATGTTTTGCATTATGACTGGAATGTGTCTTTCATAACAAGATTATTCGGAAATTTATAACATACTTGCCATACTCTGTAATGTACCACCTTCTTGGAGAAATTTCGTTATACTGTTTAATTAATACCAATATAATTAGTGGGTAAACGCTTCAGAGCTTAAGTGGTTAATAATTTATTGAAAATGTGTACAGGGATATAATTATGGTTCCATATCATAAAGTCTAAGTAATCATGAATGTCTACATAAATATACATACATGATGACGTTTTATCTATTTAATTACATAAATCTGTTGAACAAATCTTTTTTGGTAAAAAATGTTACATTGTGAAAGGTGTTTTTCTTGGTACCAAATGACATAATTACAAAACTTTAAGTGTTGAAATTGAGAACCGCTGAAGCCAGTGCTAGGTTGCATGTTCGATATTGCACTTTTTCATCATTCCTCATCGAACCGAGTGTGCTATTATTTTTATGTTATTTTGTTGTGATTAATGCTTCCGGAGGATTACCTTTTCCAAGATTTTTAATATATACTTGATTTGATATTTGTTTAACTATTTGTTTAACAATTTATCAAAAGTTTATATATGAGTTGTAAAATGTATGGTAATAATTATTATTGATTTTAAAAATGATAATATGAATGGGAGGACACAGTCAGAAATTTGTTACAAACGAAGCCAAGTTTCTTAAAGACTTGTCATTATACCTATTATGAAGGCATTTTAACAGATATCAAGTGTTAAGAATTGAGTTGTTGTACAAAAATCTTCTAAATTAATACGAAAAAACATACACAAATTAGATGAAATGAACACGTTTTTATATTTATTTTGCATTATCATTATCTTAAATTATAATCCAAAATATGTATCTCTGCAGACTATGAAAATGTATGTAGTAGTGCTTTATTAGGATAGTAATAGTATATCAGCAATTAGTTTGTATCTGAACAATTTTTTTCCTCACTTTTTTCTTTCTTTTAAAGGTCAATAACGTCGGAGTGTTCACGTCTTTTTTTATTAATAATTTCATTTCGGGTCATAGCCTCTCTTGGTCAAACAAAGTTCAAATGTAGCGATACAGCATTTTTCCATTTAAGATTCCAATAATCTAGGTGTGGTATGAAAGGAATATATTGAGATTGGTAGATCTCATCTGTAAGAAACTAATATTCATGCTATGTGAATATACCAGTTGTTAACAAAAGCTCCGGGCACATTCAGACTAAATTTTCTACATATTGTCCTTGCGTTTCGAATATAAATTATATCTTAAATATACAAAATACCCGCATATTAAGTTTAATGTTCATAAACTTTAAAAAAAATACACTGTTCACTCGGCAAACAACTACTTGTTACGTACAAAATGTGCAATTTTGACAATTCCAAAATAGTTTATCATTTTACTAATAACTAAATACTTATTGTCGAGAAATGTATAAATGCAAACGGGGAACTAACACACTGAATATTCCACATCATCGGAACGCTCCAATACATTTATATGAACATCTTATTTTTCTCATCAAAGTAAATATAAATGCAAGTTGAAAACAATATCTCTTATATGTCCATGTAGGTATTATCGACTTCCTCGTTCATAGCGACATGGCATTCGTCTTTGATAGCGAACATACAGATATATTAAGTTAAATACGTATTTTCACTATGACCTGAAATGTTAGGCACATAGTCAACTGATGGAAATAACAGAATAAGTATTACTTGTGAATAATATTTCAACATCCGATAAACGACACCAAAGTAATTTATAACCACTTATCTTACAGGATATGTTTACATGTTGCTAATTTGTAGCAGACATATTGCTTAACATAATGATATTTGATTTGATATTTCTTAAGATAAAATCTGCCAGTTATTTCAATGACTGAATCCAATTTTGTGTCTAGCTATTATGTGTAGTGTTAAAAATGTAATGTATCTTCTCCATTTGTACTCAAAATCATTTTTATTCTACATTTTAAAAGAGACGATAAAAGTATTTCAATATTTCTTTTGCAATAATACATAATATATAATAAGCAACATACAAAATGCCTTTGGCAAAGGTTGACAAATACAGTCTATACAAATCATTCATACATCAAATGACATATAATTGTTACATAACTGTTACATCATAACAAAGCTGATGTGAAAAGACAGCGACGAATATGACATACATTAAGTTACATATAAATAACGTGTCTTTTCAAAAATGCTCCATTTACCAATTTTGGTACATTCAGTAAAGTTGATTGTTATTTACAAAACATTAAACTATAAAATTTAGGTAAAGATGGCCATGCTGTGTTTGCTTATAAATATTTTAAAATAAATATAAATAAAAATGGTCACCTTTAAGAACATCGTATTTATTTGTATCATGTTTTTAGAAGTAGTTGTCATTAGAATTTAACAGATGTAGTGTGACGATATCGTGTTATAATAGACATAGTAATTTAAAACAAAATTTACGAATAACATCCGGATTTGTCATTTTTATAGCTAAAAGGTATTATACTTTTTAATGTAATAACCTATTTTACTAAATTTTACAAACGTTAAATAATTATGTTAATATAACATTATTGTCAATTCACAGATTTCGTTTTAGACAAGAACAGCTTTTTCGCCGACTTTACTAAATTTGAAACATCATAATTTTATATTTTTATATTTCAGAGAGTGAGACAATGCACCAGTTATCACATGAATCATCGTTATTCATCTTTAGCTGACATTTTGGATACACAGAGGATCTGGCGAAGACATTATTTTATTGCAAATATTGTATATTTGATTGATCATTGAGAATGTCAGTATAACATTTATTATGTTTTTGTTTTTTTTCTCCGGCATTGTGTTGTATGAATCGTATAGCGTAAGAAAGTTTTTCCAAATGAGAAGTCTTTTTTGAATGTTATGTAAGTGATTTGTACAACAGCTATATTTTCTTGAATCCAAAGCAGAAATTGCCATTTAACAGTAATTTGAAGTGATGAATATAGTTGAAACATACGTTAATTAACTAAGTTTTAAGTCTCGTATATTATAAAAAATATATGTACATTATATACATTGCATCACCTCATTTATGTAACCATTAAGAATCATAACAAAAAAACCCACCAAAAGTGAAATCAATCAAAATTAAGTAGAATTTCATTTTCTTTTTTTTTATATTAAAACACAAATAAATAACGTTATTTATAATCGATAGCTCAAAACCTGCTTTGCTATTGTCATTTTATTGAAAAACCAATCACAAAGAGAAGTTGACCTGAAAACATTAGAAAATATAATGGTGTAAATTATATATTACTATCACTATTAATTTAAAATTTTTAATCAAATGCAACGAAATATAATAATTGTTCTAAAGTATATGTATCTTAACAGAAATAGGACCTAAATTTGTTTGACATGTGATACATTTGTTTTTACTTTGCAGGGCATTATCATCTAGGTCAGGGTCAAAATTCTCAGTCACACAGTTAGGTTCCACTGTTGAATATTCAAACTTTCTATTTACTGTCACATTTCTATAGGCATGAACAGACATTGGAGAAAAGCTTCAAAAAGGCTGAGCAATTTTTTTCAAGTCAATATTTGACGGCAGAACATGATTAATGCATCTGTCCTGATAAATTCCCCGCAGCGAAGATTTCTTAGAGCCTATATGTTCTTCAAAGATTGTTTTGGAAGTTCCTTAAATATAATAATCAATCACTTTTGTACATTTTATTCAACTAAAAACAAAAGTTTCGGAAGGAGTAACTTGACATAAGTCTAATTAGTTTGGCTTGGCACCATTATAAATCTGAATATTTAGTTATAAGATTTTACTTTGTGTATAACTATACTTGTTTGTAGATATTCACTTTGAGGCGCATGTGTTTCATTGAGAAGCAAAAACGGATTGCCTAAATGTATCGATTTGAGACCAAATCTAGGATATGAAAATTAAATACGCACGTAGGGTAACAGTCAAAATAACATTTTTGAATTGAATGCTCTGTATAGTCCGAAATAAGGTCTGTACAATTGATGGGAAATGTTGTATCGATATATCGATAGCTAAATATCGACGATATATTTTTTCTCTCTATATAATGTATATACAGATAACATTATCTTAATATATAGTTAACTACAAATCTCATACAGGATAATATGGGTAATATCTTTAGATGGGACAAAAAATTGAAATTTCGCATGACTAAAAGTTTCTGTGTCTTTTTCTCATACAAAGCAACATAGCATTCAGATTTAGACAACTGATATAAAGACTCGCACATTGTTGAATTTAATTCATACGTATCTATCTATGATCTGAAATGCAAGCCTAATCAGTATTTCTCGCTGAAAATAATATTTCTATAGCCGATTAACGACACAAATATGATCAACATCCACTTATCTAACAGTTTACTTTTACATGTTACTAATTGCTTTGGCAAGTTTATTTGTTGCGTACCATAAAGATTAACATTTTCTTGTTTATTGCCAGACGAGCGGCCATCATATAATTAGCTATTTCAGGCATAGATACCAAATGATCTGTTTACATGATTGTTTTCAGGTAAGTTATTTCAGGAAACTTACAAAGAATGCCAACATGATAGGTTTAATGTTGTTTGACCTCTGAAAATGATAATAACATTATTCTAAAGTGGTCATTGACAGTGTTGACAGCTAAACTCTTTCAAGATTCATGTAAAAGATAACACCGAACGATCTCAAATTGGTGGAGAAAAACAAAAACTAAACTTCAACTTATAAAACATTATTATTGAAAACCACTAATTAATTGCTAATTCTAAATGTGTTTTGTAAAATAGCAATGTACAAATCTTAAAATAAATTACAAAGTTAATATTTTTTATTATTAAAACGTATTGAGTATTAAAAGTTTTAAGATGAATGTGTTAAGCTTTTAACATTGAAGCTGTACACCAAAATGTATTTGTCTGCAAAGAAACAACTGATAAACATGATAAGAAAGGATATGCCAAAGAAGTGAATTGATTGATGCAGCGGCATAACTGATAAATATAAATGATGGCTGTAATTGATCGATATCGCATCGCAATGCAGCATTATTTTTCTGTCCAGCAAAGAGAGGATAAAAAATAACAATGATGGTTGAATAAAATATTGAATCATCTTACCTTCAAAATCATACTAACGATGCAAAAGAAGAGAGATAATGTTTGTGTATATTGTATAAGAAATTCACTTGTAGAATTTTGTTTTTGTTGTGTTATTTGTAACACCGTTACAATACTTGAGTCAAATGTAAACATATATATTTATAATCATAACAACTAAAAAAAATCAAACAAAAACACGATCTTGTTCTATATTTACATGAATATTTAAGCAAAATTCTTAATAATGTTATTAATTAAATGTTTATCGAATGGAGACAAATACTATAATAAATGTAAAACATTCAAAGAATTTAAACAATCATGAGTTGCAGCAACACAACAAAAACAATATTGTTTTTCCTTACAATTTTCTACTCATTAAACGCTACAATTGTTTCATATACAGCACAGCACTAGTTTTAACAAACGTTTACAAACCCATGAATAACCCATACGTATAAAGTTGAGATCAATTACCATATTAATATTTCTTGGCATATTGCGTAATTACGATAACTGTGTGTGCAATAAATCATCTGTAAATAAAATAACCAATACACGATGTCTGCGAGAGTAACTTGGAATGAAATAATTCTGCCTGACATAATTGAAAACAATCTGATAATTTATCCTTATATACGAATTTGTGAGATAAAATTTATAATCATCAGTTGAATGCTATGTTAAGTACTCTCTTCAACAGTAAAATAAAATTTTACAAAACACATGTTGTTTTTTTTCTTCTTTTTTCTTTAATAAACTATTGTCGATCGAGCAAAGAGAAGATAAAAGTAACATTGCCGGTTTAATAAAACATTTAATCACCATACGTTCAAGTTAATATTAACCCCCGTAAAGAAGAAAGACATTGGCTGAAACTATCACTTGATCAATACATATTAAGGTGTGAACTAGTGAAGAAAGACATTGCCATTGGCTGTATATAATTGTACAAATGAGTTCAGATTCACTTTGTTTATATTGTGTTCTTAACAAGACCGTTACAATACTTAATTTAGTCAAATGCCAAAATAGTTTTAAATTATATGAACAAAAAAAGCAATAACAAAAACAAGATCTTGTACCATATTTTCATGAATATTTAAAACCAACGGTGATGACCAAGTTGAATTCTGTTTAATTGACAATGTTCAAATAAAGACAAATATTTAATACAGGAATTCAAAAAAGGAAACAAAATCACAAAAAAAATTATTTGTATAATTTAACGATCATTAGTTGCAGCAACAAACTGAATAATATCATTATAATTATTATTGTGTTTCCTTACAATTTCCTACTCATTAAATGTAACAGTTATTTCACATACAGAACAGCACTAGTTTTAACAAAGAAATCGATACAATCTTTTACAAACCCATCAATAACTCATACGTATAAAGTTGAGATCAATTTATATTAATATTTCTTGGCATATTGCACAATAACGATAACTGAGTGTGCAATAAATAATCTCTAAAATAACCAATTAACGATGTCTTTGTCTATAGAAAAGCATTTTGCACAATTTTAGGTAAATTATATATATATTTAAGTAATAGAAAGAGCATCGAAACACGAGGCTATCTGATTTGTACGAGGGGGCGATGTCTTCGAATGTTGATTTAGCATATTCTTTTTGTTATATATTTTTCTGTACAGATTGTGATGTTTAAAATTGATTTTTTAATTCAATATCTTCAAGGAAGACATTAAACACAATAGAACGAAGAAACTATAGCAATTATAGTGTGTTGAATTTTAAATTGAATTCGTTGAATTTATTTGATCAATGACAGATGAAAATGGATATGATACTAGAAATTTTACGTTATGTAATAATAAATAAAAACATAAGTACTCGATGTGTACAACTGAATTTAGTTTCAGTTTGTTTAAATTTCAGGAGGGAGGCAGGACAGAGGCTTTCAGGAAAGAATTATACGGACCATTACTTATATACTTGCGAGACTGTAATTTACAATATTCTGAGGAAATCTCGTTATACTGTTAAATATACTGATTATTTAGCACAACCATAATTAACTATTGGACCTACGTTTCAGAGCTTAAGTGGTTAATGTTTAGTGCTTCTAAGAGAGAAACTGATAATAGTTATACGTTTTGAAAACTGTCTACAGGGATATACAAATAGTTCCAAACCAATATAAACCTTAGTAATTTTATGAATGCTTCATCATTACACGTAATCGTTTTTGATGACGTTTTTAATTGCCCGTGATTACATAAATAACGTTGATCTAATGACTTTTGGGATTGCCTTGATAAAAGGTACATTAAAACATCAAAATAACATGACTTTATATAAAGGGATACCAACAATTCTTAACTCTTTATATCTTTATCAAAGGAAGCGTTAAAAGTAATTTCATACTAAAATTGTGTACGAATAAAGAAAATCTGAATGTTAAATCAAAGTGTATAAAAAGCTTGCCTGTCATACTACTTTAGGTAGTGGACTAATGATTTAATTTTTAGTGCAAGAAATTAGCTCAATCATGGACTTAATTACTTTGCTTGAAAAAAACATTAATCAATATAAACATAAACTAAAAGAACCTTACACGGGCTACGGGACAGACCGGAATATCTAGCTCAAGGGTAACCGTTTACGGTGGTAACGAGGCTCTGAATTTTGAATATATATGCATTATATTGTATACTATCGAAAATGTAATAGTAAAACATTCATAATGTTTATGATTTCTGCTAACAGCCAATGACGAAGTAACAGTGGATTACTAGTAAACGTCTATCAGCTATTATATCATTATTAGTTTTGTTTTGAAAACAAAAAAGAATGTCGGAGAAGTTTTCCAATTCTTATTATTACCAAATAACTGTATTTATGTATTCGTTTTGAATATACTTTCTGATCGAACGAATATGTAACATTACAATATTTTTCCATTTAAGTATAGTTCGAGAAGAAAATATAGTGATTGGTTCCTCACATATATTATAAAAATATTATTACTAGTTGTTTACAAAGGCAGGCAAGCATTCAACTGAAGTGATTACTTGGCGTGTCGAAGGTTGTTAATCATATTTTTTGTTTGTGGTCGCATTTTAATTCACCTAAACGTATTAACGGACTTGATACATGAATGATATAGGGGCTTGTTACCTCATTGTGTTTTGTTCTTATAACCATAGCGTGTTTTGTACAGAGTCAATCACACCGTGCCTGCAATCTTCATGTCGATTTTTAGTGATGAATCCCTTGAAGGACCACACTTTATACAGATTTGGTTAATATTCGTCTATATCTTTGTATATTTGAAATAGTGTACAAGAAAACTGAAAATTTGTTATAAAATATTACAACAACTGAACAATTTTTCAAATCAATAAATTTGCAGTGTTTAATTTTACCCCCAGGGTCTTTACGTACACTGTATTTCGATGAATCGAGCACATAGAATGATACTCGTCTGACACCTTCGCTTTTATGTTACGTTAATAGGACCAAGACCTAAATAAAAGTTAGATAGAACCATTCAACAGTTTTATGTTACGTTAATAGGACCAAGACCTAAATAAAAGTTAGATAGAACCATTCAACAGTTTTATGTTACGTTAATAGGACCAAGACCTAAATAAAAGTTAGATAGAACCATTCAACAGTTTTGCGCAGACACAGAGTCAAATATATTCGAAGCAAATGGCCGTTATAACATTATCACGTGTTCAGACAAATTACGTGATGAATGTATAATCAAGCGCACAAAGTATTAATAACGATAAATATTATATTATATTTACATAGAGTGTTGGTGTCGCGGTGATATTATCATACAAACATTTTCCAAACCGATAAAAACATACATGTTACATGAATAAAATAATCAGATATTTTGTTAGTTGATATTGTTATGGTTAGTGTTAGACTCTTTCATTAAAAGGTAAAAATATAGAATGGGACATCAGTATAACCGTAATTCTTGCACGAGTAGTTACATAACATTTTTTTCTAATTTACATAAACCATTCAACATTTAACTTTTTTTTCCCTACTTAATAATATTATGGTATGATTGCTAGTTGTTTTGAAGTTACTTCAAATCAGTTAGTCAGTATGTCAGTCGTGTTAATGTGCATTGTTCTATCACCAACTGAACAGGTTTTAAGCTTAAACAAAAATAACTTTTTTTTAAAAATGGTACCTAGTTAATTGTTTAATGCAAATATACTTTTCAACATTAATCTGCATGAAAGAGATTTTTGAACTTGTTGTAATTGTGTTTTTTATAATTATTACAGTGTGTTTGGTGTTGTGTGTCTGTGTTTGGAGGACTTCACCATTTAAGGGTACAAATTGAAATGTCACATTCATGATCAAATTTAACCGTTCGACTTTGGATAATGAATATGCAGACCAGGAAATTGTTAACGTATGTTTACATTATACGATGACATGAAATCGCAGTCAAGTCAGAATGTCTCGTTCTGAAACGTTTTTTTTATACATCTGATATACGACACCAGTATCCTGAATAACAACTTATTGTTTTACATGTTACTTATTTCTTTGGCAAATATATTTATTCTTTTACCATAAAAAATAAACGTGTTCTTTTTTATTCCGGGCCCGGACCCGGCGTTCATTTTAAACAAGCTATTATTAATATAAATAAAAAATTGGGTTCCTTTTTTTTTTGGGTTAAGTTATTCAAGGATACATGGTAGTTTTAATAGTTGTTTAAAAACTCGGGGAAAAATAAAAACCCCACGTTTTTTTTGAAGGGGAAAAATTCGTTTATGTTTACAGATGATTTTTTTCTTTGTTTTTCTGAAAATTTAATAACCCCAAAAACAAATCTATATCTATAAGACCAAAAACTAGACTTCAGCGTATATGAAATTATTTTTTACACTTTTAATATCTAAATTCCATGAGTATAAACAATTGTCGTGCAAATTTACAGGATGTTTGTTATGAGCACTGTTATGTGGCTGCTTTCACCAAGATTTATGTGTCTGCAAACAATCAGACAAATATGTTAAGAAATTATATGCCAAAGAAATAAATTGATTGATGCAGGTGCATGATTGATAAATATAAAAGTTGCTTCTATCTGATGTCAATACAATATTGTATTTTCTCATTCCAGGAGAGAAAAAGAAAAAGAACATTTGCATTATCGTGCCTATATTTTAAAATAAGTTACTTTGTACAGTTTTATATTAGCAATATGTAAGAAGACACGAAAAGACTAATTCTGCATGTGTCGTTTTTTTCTTCAATATTATTGCATGCAATGTTTCTATTGTGTTCATAATGATACTGTGAATACTCTAGCATGAAATGTAAACTAATGTAAAGTTTTTTCGATTAAACATTAATATTTAAGACCAATATTGGGAAGTTCTTCATGCACGAAAAGAATATTTAAAATTCGATTAGCTTTCTTCATAATTTATCATTTCTCTCAAGCAATCATAACTTTATTGTCTGTTGTGTAACAATTCTTAATTATTACGGATAAATGCATCTTTAATCATTTGTGGTATTTAAAAAGGTATTTTTAACAGCCAAACGTATAATTGTCATTGTAACCTATAGGAAATGATTGTCGATTTATATTATTTCGCCTTTGTAGCCCCACTATTTACATGACTTTGTAAAATGTTGATCCGCCATTGATTACCCATCTCCCCTGGTTTCGAATGGTTTTGATCAGTAAATTCGTTAATTCAAATATAAATCAAACTTTGCAAATGTTTTATTTTATCACATACTGTAGAAGAAGCTAATGTTTGTAGAATGTTTTTTACCTATCAGGATTGATCTGTAAAATATATATTTTTATTAATTTAAATATTAAGTAAACTTTGAAAATGCTTTATTGTATCACAAACTGTATAAGAAGCAAATGATTGTTGTATTCTTTTTTTATGTAGTGATATGCGTTATTAAATTCATAAAAGGGCTGTAAAACACTGAGCCTATTACATTATAAATTTTGCCGTTTTAGGCGTTCTTTAGGGATTTTAATTCTGTTTCCTCTATTTAAGCTTTCTTTGATTTTTACATAAAATTATATCTATGTTTTTACATATGACAAAATAAGTTCTGTATATTTTCTCTACATCTCGTTGATTCTAAAATCTTTTTTCAATAAGAAGCAATCAGAACACATGTCTTGCGTAAATTGCTTTCTTATGATTTATAAATAACAATCTTACATAGTCATACCATCCAAATGTCGTGAATTATCTATATCTATTGTTTATTATTTATTGATATAAACAGATAAAGCTGTTTGATGAAAATGTCGTCTGATTTACCCCAAATTTTTAAATTTTAAATTTAAAAAAACCAAAATTTAAATTTTAAATTTTTCAAAAAGGTAAACTTTTTATGTGTTCCCTTTTATTTAAAAATTTTTAATTTTCGCTGACTCAAAAATTTTTTTTGTTCAAAGTCAAGTGGGGCAGGAAAAACTTAAAAAGGGAAAAACATAAAGATTATATCATAACGGTACATCTTATCAAGAAGCAAATCTATAAATAAAAACAACAGTAAAATTAATGATAATAATGTTTTAGCATTATTTCTCAAAAGGTCATGTGCAATGGTAAGAGAAATGTGTGCTTTTTCTATTGCCATTTTATTGAACACATCGCACTCAAGAGATGACTTGTCAGATAAGAATGAAAGGTTATGCTAATACTTCAACCATATCACCTCCAGAAACATCATATTTAAAAAAAAATGTCTCTGATTTCACTATCACAAACAATAGTTTTTGATATCAAGGCAAAGAAACATAATAATTATCAAAATGTTTTTACTGTATATATATCTCCATAGAACATGTAGAAATAGTGTCTAAATTTGTCTGGCATTTGTTTTAAAGTTTTGTTTCCTGTGCATGGCAATTCATATTAGTTTCATAGGTCAAAGTCCTCTGGAATACAGAAAGACACTTGACAAAAGGTTCCAGCATTTCGATTAATGATCATATTTCTGTTTGTATAATTTATACAGTCTTTGGCAAGCTTAAAACTTAACAAAAGCTAAAACAAATGTCTCAATTCAATATGTGACGACTTGACGTGAATAACCGATCCGTCATAATCAATACCTAGCAGCGAAGATTTTCCCAGACCTACAATGTAGATTAAGGAGTCTGAAGAAAATATTTTTTGGAAGTTCCTAAAATAGAGTAATCAATCAATTTTGTACACATAATTTAACTAAAAACGGATGTTCCTGGATGTGTTACTTGACGCCAATCTATTTATTTTGGTTTGACACCAAAATAAACCTGGCAAGTTCAAAATTCTTTTTTTGTATACAAATATGCATTAGATCTATATAAAAACAGTTTGATAGGCGCTCATATTTTCTACGGACACAAAAATGGACTACTTTAAAATAATACATAGGTACGTGTTTTAATCTAGGATATAACAGCAAACAAGTGTATGTGATGTTACAATCGGACAATAAAATTAATGAAATACTTATTAATACACTTGTTACTATATATAGTAACAAAATTGCCTATGATTTCAACTGATTATGAACGTCACGTGACCTATTAAGAGTTTGCGGCCCGGGGCCGAGAACTAGTTATCAGCCCGCTGAACATGTGCACGTGCACAAACTGAAATAATGACGTCATATTGTACGTCATCAAACAGTTAACTGTAAAAGTGAAAGTAGATTTTAGCACGAATCGCTTGATATTATTATGAGAGCTTAAGCATATTTCTTACAAACATAGTTTTTAACTATTGAAGTTTAAAGAAATAATACGACACATTCATTCCGAAAAAAAAAGATGTAAATGAAACTTGCTTCTAGATTCTAGTGTACTTTGTAAACACAAAAAGTAAACAACTCTGTAGAATTACTGTACAGTACAGTAGAAATACAGACAGGAATATTTCAACAAAATAAATATCAAAGTATTTTTTTTTTTTTTTTTTTTTTTTTTTTTTTTGAAAAATGCTACTATTAGATCTACCAAGTGTATTAAAGACATTAATACACGTAATAGTTGTGCCAGAAGGTGATAATCGGCCCTGAAATAAATAATGCCCTCGGGCTAAAGCCCTCGGGGCCATTATTCATTTTGCGGGCCGATTATCACCTTCCGGCCCTACTCTGCCTTGTATTTATCTATATATAGTAACAAAATTGCCTATTATTTCAACTGATTATGAGTGTCACGTGACCTATTATGAGTTTGCGACCCGGGCCGAGAACTAGTTTTCAGCCCGCGGAACATGTGCACGTGCACAAACTGAAACAATGACGTCATATTTTACGTCATCAAACAGTTAACTGTAAAAGTGAAAGTAGGTTGTCAGCACGAATCGCTTTATTTTTATTATGAGAGCTTAAGCGTATTTAGTACAAACACATTTTTGTTACTATTGAAATTTGAAGAAATAATACGAAAAAAAAAAAAAATCTTGCTTCTAGAAACACACAAACAGTAAACATCTACGTAAAGAACAGTAGAAGAGTAGACAAGGATTTCAACGAAAGATCTTCAAAGTATTTGTTGTTGTTGTTTTTTTTACAATGCTACTATTAGATCTACCAAGTGTATTAAAGACATTACACATAAAGCCCTCGGGTCCATTATTCATTTTGCGGGCCGATTATCACCTTCCGGCCCTCTCCTGCCGTGTATTAACCTCTTACTATGATATATGTTCCGTATAATCAGAAATCGGATAAAAATCTCATCATTTTAAAGGCAATTCAAAAACAGAATCGGTATATTTTGAAAGTTTTCAGTATTTACATTTGTGTCCTATAAAAATATCAACACACATTTCATTAAAGCACATTTAGTTATTGATGTCTTAAGAAAGTGGTTAAGAATACCATTTTTGCACAGTATGTGATTTTAATGTCAATTTTTGATATATTTTAGGTAGAAATTAAGACACGAAACACAATAAAACGAAAACATTATATGAATAGTCTGTTGCATTTCAAATTGAATTTGTAGAATTCCTTTATTAGCCAGATCAGTGGCAGATGAATGTGGATGATATCATAATCTTTAAAATCTTACATGTAAAAGCACTATTTGTACCCGCTGTATACAGATGAAATGTGTTTTAATCTGTATGTTTTTATATGACACAAATGAGGCTTTCATAAAAATATTATACAGGCAATTAATATCATACTTCTTCATGCTTCTGGGAGAAATCTCGTTATACTTTGTAATTAAAACCATTATAATTAGTGGACAAAAGTTTCAGAGCGTGGTGTCTACAGGGATATCTATAAATAGTTCCATACCCTTAAGTAATCATAAATGTCTACATCAACAACATTCTCATTTTTTGATAAAGTTTTAACTGCATATTTCATAAATTTATCGATCAAATTCCTTTTTGGATTGTCTTGATAAAAGATACATTAACACATTGAAACATGTATAATTAATTGATGACTTCTATTTAAGAGAAAACACCCTTTTGACATCCCTATTGAAGGAAGCGATAAAAGTATTTTTCTATTAAAATGTAAAAATAAAATGAAGCTAGTCTAAGGACCCTTTCATAGTCTTTAAGCAAGTCATACAACGCTAGATGGCGGACAATTGATTAGCTTTTACGTGCAAGAAATATTTTTAATCATTAACTTAATAACTTGTCTCTCAAAACATATAGCAATATAAAAATAGCTATATTTACTCCTACACAAAAGGCACTTAGATGACATGAAAATTTTGCGATATTTGTTATGCGTTATCATTAGTTTTATTTTTAATCAAAAATATATATTTCTGCACTAGGAATATCCGTTTATTATATACTTATAAATGTAATATTGAGAAATATTGATGAAACTCAATACGTATTCTCATTTCCCGTATTTTCACTGTAAATAAGTTAGTTTTCACTGCAGTGAAACATAATTTCCGTATTTTCACTGGTATCTTGACGGAGTACTGTCTTCTAAATTCAGCAAATACATATTTTTTAAGTGAAGTGTAATGTCTAAAAGGAAAAATGTTTAAAATACACACAAAATGCAAGTTGTATCTATGTAAGCTGGATAATTTTCATCTTGTGATATGAAAATTATCATATTTCATACCAGATCCTGTATTTATAGAAAAACACTTGAATATTATCTACAAGTATAATATTAGCAGATTATTAGTATATCAGCAAATTTGTTTGTGTCTCCACAATTTTTTTTCTTTTCCTCACTTCTTTTTCTTTCTTTCTTTCTTTCTTTCTTTCTTTCTTTCTTTCTTTCTTTCTTTCTTTTGAAGGTCAATGATGCCAGAGTGTTTTTTTTCACATCTTTTTATCAATAACTTCTTTTACAGTCATTGCATCTTCATGGTCAAACAAAGTTCAAATGTAGCGATACAGCATTTTTCCATTAAAGATTTCAATAATCTAGGTGTGGTATGAAAGAAATATATAGGGATTGGTACACCACATCTGTAAGAAAATAATATTCATGCTTTGTAACTATACGAGTGGTTAACATAAGCGCCGGGCACACAAGGGAAAAGCATTCAATTGAAATGATTCCTTCACTTTTCAAAAGTTGTTATTCTGTTTTGTTTATAATTGTCTTCATATTTCACACACACACCAATGCGCAGAGAAAATTCAATTCTACTTGAATGGAACCGAGTCTTTTTAACATGGTTAAAA
Source organism: Ruditapes philippinarum (assembly GCF_026571515.1). Taxonomy (NCBI): domain Eukaryota; kingdom Metazoa; phylum Mollusca; class Bivalvia; order Venerida; family Veneridae; genus Ruditapes; species Ruditapes philippinarum. The sequence goes on along the minus strand of NW_026857840.1, from coordinate 237,218 downwards.
TGTACAGAATAAAAGAATCGTGCCGGAATATTATGTATAACGAAATTGTAAATCTGTTACTGTACAGTGTTTAAAAAATCATGAAGATAAGGATTAACTGTTCCATACATTACGAGCCAAATTTAAGAAAGAGAGCAGTTTGTAACAAACAATTTTAACAGAGCGGATTCAGTGAAATTAAAATGCACTACCTTTTTATTTATTTTTTTGTGGTACAAATCATTATGTTTTTGGAGAAATATGAGTTTATTGAACACAGTTTATAATTTTGTGAACTTATACAAATTCGGTTGGATATACATGTACATACACATTGTAGGCAGTAAAGGAATTTGAAGGTTAATCACAAATATTTGACGACTTTAAATAGTTAACAAAAGATTGTTAAAGAAGGGAATTTCACCGAGTTTTTTTTGTTTGTTTTTTCATTAAAAAGAAGTATTGTTGTTAAAGATTAATAAAGAAGTTCATTATGTATGTGTAGAGTATACGTTAAATGTCGAAAGCATTCAGACTAAATTTTCTACGTATTGCTTTTGCGTTTCTAATATAAAATACATCTTTAATATACAACATACCCGCATATTAAGTTTAAGGTTCATAAACTTTAAAAAAAAATACACTGTTTACTCGGCTGACAACTACTTGTTACGTAAAAAAGTGCAATTTTGACAATTCCAAAATATTGTTTATCATTTTACTGATACCTGAAAAAATGCAAATTAATTGTAGGAAAATGTATAAATGCAATCGGGGAACTAACACACTGAACATTCCACGTCATCGGAACGCTCCAAGACATTTATATGAACATCTTTTTTATCTAATCAAAGTAAATATAAATGCAAGTTGAAAACAATATTTCTTATATAAACATGTAGGTATGTATCGGCTCCCTCGTTCATAGCGACATGCCATTCGTGTTCAATAGCTAACATACAGATAAATTAAGTTAAATACGTTTTTTCATTATGATCTGAAATGTTAGGCACATAGTCAACTGATGAAAATAACAGAATTAGTATTAGTTTCGAATAATATTTCAACATCCGATAAACGACACCAATATGATTTACAACCATTTATCTTCCTGGATATTTTTACAAGTTTGCTTATTGCTTTGGCAAGCAAAATTATTGCTAACCATAATGATAAATGTGTTCCTATTAATTGCCAAACGAGTGACTTACGTGTAATCAGCTATTCATTAATTATCTTTTTCCTCAGTTATTCCGGTAAGTTACCTAAGATGATCATAAAAATAACCCCATCATGTAAATATCGGGTTGGAGCTTTTGAATGATTTATTGACCAATTTGAAGAAAACAAACATTGTACTAAAAGTCATTTAAAAATGTCGATATTCCTGATCCTTTCACATTATCTAACCGGAAGATCACAAATACATGAAAACTACAACATGACTAGGATTATTTCCAATTCAACATTGTTTTTATTTTTTATTTTTGCTATAAAATGCATCCTCAAATGAAATGACACAAACAAAAGCTATAAAAACAAACGAAACATATCCCTGAATATTGACAATTTTAACCTTAAAATCAATGTCATTTCAGGGTCAAACTCGTATCACAGTACAACAAAATTAAGCTGCGTATATCTTGCTTATATAAGGAAGTTTTTATAACCATGATTAATACATTAATGTGTCTGCAAACATACATACAGACATGATTAGACAGATATATACGTCCCACAGATTCATCGATAGATGCAGGGACGATAGGTGCAGCATTTTATTGATAAAAAGGACGATTTTATCTAATGTCGATACAACATGGTGAGTTATTATTATAGTCCGGTCAATGAAGGAGATAACAAAAAAAAAGTTATTGTATTCGAAGAAAACTATTTTTAATGTTGTTGACTTTTGTTTTGCTTCTTCTTCCAAAATAAGAATCTACGTCCCTTAACAAGTTACAGTTTTGAAAGGGAATAGCAATCATCAAATTTTGAACGCTAAAATGATTGTTTTCAATTTATTGCAACGGATAGACATGTTGTGCATTTTCCCAAAATAAATTATGTTGGAACATCCGTCAACATTACTTGTTTTTTTACCATAGATTTCTAAACATATCATAAGACTATGCTGCAGAGAAAAGCTTAACTGTTACAATATTCTCTCATTTTAATATCTAAAAAAATGGCAGTTGAAAAATGCTCTGGGATTTTTAACGTCTGTACCACACAATCAATGTATTACCAGCTTTGTTTAATAATTACAAACATTTAAATATCGCCCTTTGAGAGTCAAAAATATAAGCGACCATTCTTTAATTTTGTTTTTAATTAATAATTTACCCAAAAAAAAGCATCGTAAAATTCGAAATTTGACAAAATGTACTTCTACACCCTGAAAAAACACGCAATTAAAAGTTGACTTTTTTTCAGCAACCCATAAAACAAGAAATAACCTTTTTTTCAGAACTTAACATCAGTGTCAGTTACACGCACGCAATAAATTGGTCTACCACTTAGATGTTTCACGTTATATGTCAAAAGCATTTTAATAGTGTTTTTAACTTGTCAACACCCTACCTTTGTAAAACATTATTTAATTCGTTACTGCATAGGTAGACTACAGATGGAATATGTTAAAATTCAATGCGTATAAAAGCATTAAATTATTGAAAAGAAGGTATAATTTTAAAAAATCAAAAATTGTAGAAAACCGAAAGGGCAAAAAAAAGGGAAAACCCTTTAAAACGCCCAAAAAAGGGAAATTTGTCTTAATTTTATTGAACAGACAAAATTTTTAAATTAACGTAACCAATACCGGTGTTAAAACACAGGCAACGTTTGTTCTTATATGTGCAAAAAATGTTCACATGTGTCGTATTTATTAATAATAACGGATACAACAAAAATATAGATTTGATAGCAGCGCCTTACTGACAAAGTTTTTATTTACAATTCGCCAAGGATATTTATTGTTAAATCCCGCCCCTAAAATTATATGTATCTGACCCCTCCCCCCTGAAGTTGTATTATCTGATAGAGTAGTTTTAAAAGCAAAGTTCCATGCACATTGATAGGAGTGCTAATTTGACGAGGAACACCAACGAACGTTAATGAAACACGGCATTCACAGTATCTAAATACATTAACAAGACAAGTCCGAGATACACAGGAACGATAAAGCACCCGTAGCGGCATCCCGCAAAATAGGCGAGAAAGGAGAAGTTAAAAAAGGTAACTGGGTGAAATACCTACTCTAAGATACAACAGTTCAAGGCAGGTATAAAATTGTCTTATGATAGGTTAACGAATTTCTAACAATAGTCTAAATTCATGTTGACGTTTACAACACGAGAGAACAATAAAACCAGCAGGATAATTGTGTAGAACAGTAAATATGATTGTTATGATGATAAGGTATGGGCATTGAGATATTTATTGTATATATTACCTTTAAAAATTAAAATACATGTATCTTAATCCTGATTTCTTTCTGAGACTGAGAAAAAGAGCACAATAAAACATTTTTCATTTCAGCACAAAACACACTTGGTTTGGAGGATTAATTTATTAAAAGCCACAAGAGATAAAAACAGTTAAACAATGATAAAGTCCTCCTTCTTTTAATGGGAACATGTACTGTTTTTCATATGATTGTCAATATCAATGTCATTGAAAATAAAATACATTTATTTCGTATTAATTAATTACTTATTAATATAAAACATTGTATGATATCTAAAAACGCAAAAAAATCTACTAACCTAATAAATATATTCGAAGATGAGACATATTCAGCGGAGATTTGAGGAATGTAGTTTTAAAGACGAAGAAACGACACGTAAGTTCTTGTTCCGTGGCAAAATCTATTTTTTTCTTTTAACAAATTCTTTACATGTCAGTTCTCTATAAGAAACTCTCTATATATACATATCATCTCAACTGATGTTTAATGAAATATTTTTGCAATCTTTTAAATTTATAAAATCTAGTTAACATATAAATCTAACACATTAAAATGGATTTCTGTAATGATTTTCTACGATTCAAACAGTCTAAATATTTAGGTTTCAATAGGAAATGTTCATGTAATAGAAAAATGTCAGCTTTTTATATAAATACGACCTGATAATTGAAAAAAATAAGATAACCTAATACATAAGTTAGTAATATTACGAAGTGCAAATTATTGCTTTGTTCAATTAGAGCAAAACTGATCAGGATGCTAATGAAGTGGTAAAAGGTAGTATGAATGCGATACACTCGTTCTTTAATTGATGTAATTTATGTTAAATTGTCACAACAAAGGAAAAAAAATACGTACTTCTCAATGAAATAGTTTATATTGCATCAGTAAAATTTAATCAGACTGAAGTTGTATCCGATGTAGAAAAGGATACAATGAAACGTTCATCGTTTTAAAATTTCATAACCTTTTATTTCAATATCACTTTAGAAATAGAAATCAAACATCTCCATTATATAGCAAGGAATACAAAGTTTTCTGAATAAATATAGCATGACTTTTGTCTGTTTTAATTTGGTAACGTTAACAAATGTTCAAAAATTGTTTAAAAGAGATCTTGCTATATTGATAGAGTTATATACAACCACTGACTTATTTCTGAAATGCACTCATTGCTGAACTATTTTGTTATATATGTCACTTGTCTAGACAATATTCCTTTCCATTGATTCAGAATTATTTTCTATCATAATTATATTGAAATATCTTTCATTTTTGTATCAATAAATAATTTGGAAGTGTATGATTGTGCTAGATCTTTATTATATCACTGTGAATAAATCATGTAATAGCCAGTTACGCTAGACATATGTTTGATTGCTTCGGAGCGAGCATGATAAAAAGAGAATAATACACTTGAAACTTAGTTTGTATGTTGTCACACAACAATATTTGCTTGTGCAAGATTAAGATGAATGTATTTTGTTAATAAATACAGATCAAACTCAAAGATATGTTATGGTATTAAACAATGACAGACGACGTGATCAATGTAGAATGGAATTACAAGATTAAATCGTAAAATCAAAGCTAGAAGGATTGCTATTGAATATTATTTTTGCATCATTTAAACAGCTATGTCCATGTTAAAGTATTCTACAATTCTCTTACTATTTAAATCTTAAAAAAAAAACATAATGAAGACATAACTAGTAAGTGTGATTAATACATTTAACACAGTAAAATTTAAAATATGTCGAACATTTTTATCACTTTTCAGCATGCATTTTACTCATCACAAATGTTAATTTTGACAAAAAAGTGTTTAGCTTGAAATGTTACTAAACCAAGTCAAAGCATTCATTGATGAACTATAAATAGCAATATCATCTGACATAAAAAAAAGCTTTCAAAATAAAAGATGAGATGATGAAAAACAATATATCATATTGTAAGTCAAAATTGCTTCTCTTTCTCTGAATACTGTATTAAGCTATACATTTAAGTTATACAATAATGGTATTTGTGTCATTTAACGCTGACAAAACCAGCAATTCTTAATATACTTCTACTTAATTACTGTACTGCTCGGACCGTGTAAATTGCTACGCTCTACTTACGCAAGTGTTAACTTATAAGGCTCTACCTACCAACTGTAAACTAAAAAGGCTCTACTTACGCAATTGTTAACTAAATAGGCTTTACCTTCGGAACTGTAAACTAAAAAGCTCTACATACGATAAGGCTCTACCTACGCAACTGTAAACTAAGAAGGCTCTACTTACGCAACTGTAACTAATAAGGCTCTACTTAAGCAACTGTAAACCTAGAAGGCTTTACCTACGCAACTGTAAACTAATAAGGCTCTACTTACGTAACTTTTTAACTGATCAGATGACACAAACTCCATAGAGGAATTCGAACAAACTGAGGGACATGTCAACAATAATACCAATGTCAATAGTTTTATCCGCTCACCAATAAATTGCAGGATATACCATTTTATTCAGGGATTTTATTTGTCTGGAAATTATGTGCTATTTCTTATCATTTAAACGTCTTGAATATCTTGGAGAGTAAGATTGACGAGCAAGAAGGCATTGACATTTCACTACACCCTGTTTAAGTTGTCTTACGTTACGTAAACAGACTTATTATTGTCTGATGTTTTTGTAGATGTAAAACAAAACAAACAAATCGAACTATTCTACGTATACAGGCTCATCGGACTAGACAGATATAAATAGAAGACGGGTGATACTTAACTATTTTACTCTGGGGACAATTTTATTAAAATAAAGAGTTCACCGTAGCATTACATAAGAATGCTGACCATTAATGATAATTAAGTAACGAAAAAATGTAACTCAGTAATGTCATACCAGAAAAAGGAATAAAAAGACTTTTTCACAAATGCTAAGGTTATCAAAACAAAGTCTTCTATATAAGTTTTTTTATTATGCTAAATTTACTAGATTATTGATCTTATTGTGATAAATATAAAATTATACGTTTTTTATATCTCAAGAGAAATTCACAGAAAAAGGAAAACGCAAGTTAACGTATCTGTACATTTTTTGTGTTCAAACCGAAATTGCAAAAATGGCGTTATTTGTGAGTAAAAAGAAACTGTTTGATTTTTAGGAATATTTCAAACCTTACAACTGTTGGATATGGTGTTGTTTGAACTTCAATTTCAGGATGATTGTCATTTTTCTTTACTGATATACTGAAGGAGACCTTCTGATTACCTTAGTTACGTAAAAGCTATTCAACATATGGCACGTTACGACTGAAAGAATGTATCAGATGAAAGAAAAACTTTTAATAAATGTTCAATAACACTTATTGTATTGTATTTCATTTCATATAGATCTCGTCTAAGATCACAAAAGTGATGTTTATGTAATATTTAAAGAAAAATTATGCTTCTTCGCATGCATTCTAATTTATATGTTACCAGTTCATGAAAGCTAAAAACATATATTTCTATAAACTGAATGACGAAAAAAAAATTTCTAACGTCTGTTTCCCTAAATATTGACCTCATATGTATGGCTCATTTCCTGTTTGAAAAACAAAACGTTAACTGATACATACTAATTGAGTTAATTTCCTTTCTTGTTCTTACCTACCTGTAATTATTTTTGTTATGTGTTTTCCTTTATAGAAACAATTTTCATAATTACCTGAACCTGCTGAACTATTTAAAAGCTATATTAAGAAAGGCTAATATATTAAAGGTGTCTGTTTGTCTAAATAACTTATTGAGCTAAGGTCATTTTATTTTCCATGTAACTAAATTAAATGCGTTTTATAGATACCTTTACCTAAAGGTCATGGAAACACTACAGGTCATGCACAGCGAATCATGGTAAAATGGCCGCTTACTTCCACGTATTATTTTGTTCCGAGTAGTCAAGGGACTCACATCTAATCAGAACAATGTGTTTGCCGAAGACCTCAAATTTTCATTATACAGAATTAGCACAGACATCGTTAAATGGACATAGCCGTGTCTAACTGTAGTATTTGACCTTGAAAACGTGCCATCCTGTAACATTCTATGTCTATGTTTCAATTTTGGGGTCACATACAAATCTGGGACATAACTTCGGAATCTACGATGACGTTAAAGATATTTCCAACAAATAAATAATGTGATTCAAAATTAGACAAAGATACATACATAGTTCGAAAAGAACTACTATAAGAAAACAAAAAAGTGCGTTACTTCATAAAATGCGTATTCATCAATTTGCAAAGCTTTGAATTTTGTAGTTTTTTTCTTTTATTTAAGCCATGCAATGATTGTTTATCAACAAGTGCTTGTTAAAAATATTTAGAATTTAATCAAGACCATTTATAATCAATATTCTAGTAAAAGCAATCAGAAATGCAATTATCAATGTTGTTAGTGGCATTTCGCTAATAATTTATAAAGACGAATACCAATCATATCTTCAGACATCTATCTTATCCCACCTTCAAAACAGTTATAATAGGTTGTAATAGGTCCCTGAGATATAAAACAAATGGTGCTATTAATAATGAAAAGGAATCATCATTAAATAATGAGTAATGAATGGTTGGAATAACTGGGTTCAACTAGTTTGCGCAGCTAAGCATTTGGTATTTAAAGCAAGAAATGAGCCAAACATCTGAAGTAAAACATTACAGCTAATTTCCATTGAATTGAAGGTCAATCAAAAAATAACTTCATTATAAATCAGTGAAATTAAATTCAGGTAATCACTTATCATCAAAATTTTAAGCATGTAAGTAACAGATAATTATATGTATATGCATGGACAGTAGTGTTTGCTATTGGATATTACCTCAGTCTGTGAACTATATGAATTGTGTTAAATAAAGATTAAATTAAAATTTAATATGTTATAACCGTAAAATTAATGAAAACATTGAAGCATATTTGAGCTAAAACCATCAAGGCCATTTTTATGGGGACGATTCCATCTTGGAAATTATTTGAAGTTGTTTTAATTTACTGTCACATAAACAGATATTTCAGAAAGTTATGAATACTGAGTAAATTAAAAACGCCGTCTTGAAATTACATAATTGCATTGCATTCCATTATTACCATAAGTGGTAAGATATTGCGGTCAACGTATCAATGTAATGTTTATTTAAAAGGAAAACTAAAATTGTCTACGATGACAAAACAAATAATATATTATTAAATAATCTTGTATTTTACATCTGTCTGGATAGATGCACCGATGGGAATATTATAATATTTATTAGTTAGGCAATTGGACATTATATCCCTAAAGTGCAATATAAAAACAAATATAAAACAATATGAAATAACAATCTCAAGAGTAAGAGTATTATTGATAACAGTTCCATTTCCTAGACAAAGGTCAATGCATAGAATACCTCTTTAGTTTTCTTGCGTCTTCGTCGTCTGAAAATAAATAACTCAAGACAAGTGCAAAAAATGGACAGAAATTGGATCCCTAAGGAAAGTTCAAAACGGCAAAATTGAAAATATTGCGAATCTGTTTGATTAATTAATGCTTGTAATTTTCTCGACATATCTAAGGAAAATGTACGTCGCCCGCGATTTATATATATCGCTTGTTTATTACATGAGCTTATATTGAAAATCCGCCTTTAAAATTATTAGCATTAAGAATTGCATTCGAGCAATGAAGCATTCAAAGGGAAAAGTTTATCCATTTTATCCCATTTTAAGGTCAATGGAAATTCACTACACAACGTGGAGAGCAGTCTGTCGTATTATTTTTATAAATAAATGCCGTTTCTATAAAACTGAAAGACTCAAAATTGTTATTAAACTTCTTTAGAAAGGACCAACATTAGTTTAAAAAGGTTTAAAACTTGTTTCAGAGCATGCTACATACTTTTAGAAATAAGAGCTCGATGTGGAATTAATCGTAATAAAAGAAGAGCATAATGTAAACAAAATAATGTTTTGACCCCCATAAAAATACGAAATCACTATAATTGTACTAAATTACAATAAGCAACAGGTTAGTCAAAATAATGGTTTACGTAATTGGCTAATTAATTACTTTTTTGAAACTATAACAAGACTTCAGCAACAAATTTTGAGAAATAAAAATAATTGCATTTCTCGGGCATAGTTTGGTTATGGGCCTTTAAAGTTGCATGTCTACAAAATAATAACAAATATATGTTCTAAATTATTAAATGTTTTAACAATTCGGCAAAAACCTTTATTATATTAACAGGAAATGTACATGTATTTAGCGACAAATTAACTGATTAGTAAATATTCGGATTACAAGCGTCTCTGATCAGCATTTAAAAAGTATTTCAAAGGATATCACGGATTAAGTACAATATATGATAAAGGTAATTTACCATTAACATCATTCTAAACCCTCTTCGTTTCCAGTAAATTGTATCATATACGTGATGAAAACTGGCCGCATAAATACAATATAACACATTGTGTTGACGATACTAGATGAGTGATTATATACCGAAAAACAGCGATGTTTTTTTTTGTTTTTTGTTTGTTTGTTTTTTTTTTTTTTGTTTTTTTTTCTTATTTATTTGTTTTGTCCTTTGTACTAGTTTTTACCTTAAAAAATTATGTCGATCTTAATTTACCTAAGTATATCGTCTAATCGTCTACAACTTAATTTTGTTTTCAAATCATTTTAATATGTATTCAAAATTTTCTATGAATATCTGTTTCATATTACATGGATTAAGAACGTCATCACATCTCTAAAGGTATTGCTATAGTCAGCTCGGCCTAGAGCAACATTGAAACTGTTCAAAGGAGTGACATATCATATTATATTCATCGGGTTAGTATTAATGAGACATATCCCATGACTTTCCTAGCTTTATTAACAACGTAATGACGTTTTATATAACTCTCTCATATAATTATTCTGGTATGTATTGCAGAAGACATTGTTATTTTTAATTATACGCAGACGTAGACAAATTTATTCTGTTAGTAACTGGCCTAATTTCAAATATCAACATATAATTTTATCTAAATATCTATATAACATTTAATGATAGACATAGGTTCTACAAAATTACCAAAATATAGTCATTACATTCCTACAAAATAAGTTTCATAGTTTTATCGACAAAGTGTCTTTTGCGAAAAGAACAAGAATATATACACTGTGTCTGCTTTGTTCAACTCATTTCAAACAAAATAGACATGCATCCAAAAACGCCGTCTTTGAGATTAATTACAATCAAAATATAAATTTGGCTGTTTTTCCGAATTTGAAAGGAGCCATATTTCAAGTCACAGACACCTACATTATGCTATTTATTCAATTAAGGACGACCAGTAATTTAAATCCAGATACACGCCTAAATACAATTTTCCTTTGGCTATTTTTTCGGCTGCATTAAGGGTGGTGTGTCCCTTTGAGAATCAAAAGACGAAATTCGAAAGGTTACTTAACACGGAAAATGATGTAAGCCCCAAGCTTCTTGTACGTGTTCATGAATTGTAGTAGTAATATATTTTACGTAATTTTATAACGTAATGGTCTGACTGTATTATTAAACATTATAATCATTGATATAATCTAACCTCAAATAAAACAAGTTATGTTGTTCAAACGTAGAGAAAAAAGTAAACATATTTAATTTGATACGAAAACAATCAAATAGCCTAATTATATTAATTAATTAATATGCAAAAAAAAATTAAAGAACGGATTATAGTTTGTTTAAAAAAACACTTTTTGACTTACATTGTAAAACATATTTTATGAGCATGAATCGTTCAAAATAACAGTATAATTATAAAATAATTATAAATCAATTTGTGTTTATAATAAGGAGATTAAAGTAATTTCTTAGTAATCAACATAACATCTGCAGTTAATTTATATTGACATATTCATAAGCATATCAAGTAGGTTAAATCAGTCGTTCCATTTGATTTATGTGTGCGGGTTATCAACATTCAAAAATGTATCTTTATGAGCCTAGTAATCATCAGCATTCTTGTAAATGGCAATGTTGACTGCCCTATTAACTTTTATAGACACACACAAATATTAAGTTCATATGCTCGCATTCAAATTGATTAATTTAATAAGTTCATGTGGTTCGAAACATCCTTTAAGAAAGAGAAAAAAACATTAAATACTTAATGAAGGGGTATTAAATCAGGAGGAAAAAATGGAAATTAGCTCAATTAGTTTGCCAAGTAAAAAACAGTTTTGAAAACAAGAAATTAGCCATATATCTGAAGTCAATACTTACAGCTTCCGATGTTTCTAACTACATGGAGGTCAAACCTATCTTCGATCTAGATCAATTGAAAGAAAAGTAAAAGAAAAGAAAGACATGATTATAAATGATTATAAAATATTTCGTAATATACATTTTTTACAAATACAATAAAATTATAGTCAGATGACAAAAATAAATATATAGTGATAATAATATAAGAAATTTTTTTACGGCGCACCAACACAGTATAGGTCAAATGGAAAACGGGAAACCTCGGATATACCTAAAAAGAACGCAAGGGGTCAAAACTACCACATCTGCTGTAGTTAATGATTTTCGCGTGAGAAAAAATATTATTTCGATAAAAAAAAATCATCAGAACCCATACTCAATAGAACATGTTTGATTCAATAACATTGATGCATTCCTACCAAAAAGAACATAGTAGTCTTTCGTTATAAATTAGCTTTTTCTTAACATTAAGACTTGTTTGCGATCTCAAATATAAAGACCGCTTGCCACAAACAATACATTATGAAATCAGTTTGCAGTCTAAATGGAGTAGCCTCATAGACATATTTTCGTATTCATTCAAATAAAAAAGCTGCCTCAAGGCACCATGATATAATTATCAGTATGTTTCCATTTTAAAATACATGAAATGATTTTGAAGCATAACACTAATTTAAACTTTGAATACGCTATATGGGCATTATTCTTTCTTGCAGTAAATGTTTGAATTGTCTGTATTCGCTGTTATATAAAAAGATAGTTTTAGAACATTTTGAATACCGAGTAGATTAAAAACGCCTTCTTAAAATAACCTTAGTTGCCAAATATGGCAGACTGAGTATAAATGTTATTGTTAGACCACAGCGACGACACAATCTATATATAGAAGGGATGTGGAAGTTATCTACGATTGATAAAACAAATAAGTACAATATTTTACATCTGCCTGCATCGTTGCACTTTTGGGACTATGATAGCGAAGTAATGAAAATTATCTTTCACAGACAAAGCTAAGTTCAATGCATAAAATATATTTGCAAATGTTTTATGCTTCTCCGATGTCTGCCAATGAGTAACAAACATGTACCTTCCTTGTATATATAACTCTTTTATAACTCCTTATACAATTCGATATAATAACACAAATAGCATTAAATTCTGTGGGTAAAAATGAGTATTGCCAAACCGTAAACATGCATTGCTTTGGAGTAATTTACGTAATTAACAAAATTATTAATAATTTCTTTGACTGTACACATAACTATTTTATAACTCGTTACGTAATTCGGTAAAATAACATAAATAGCATTGAACTCTCGAGGTGATAGTATTGCCAACCTTTGAATATGCTAAGCTTCGGTGTGATATACAAGTTCTTAGGTTGGCAGTTCCATTATTATGTGTTACTATATAATTGACTTTTTATATGTATTTAGTTCAAATCAGATGTGTACATAATGTTTAACGTTCCATAATCTATAGTTAACAATATTAATTTAAATGGACGGTACGACAAGAGCAGAACATATCTTTTTGAATTTATCAAAATAAGAATATTTTATACTTACATGATTCCTCCTATTTTTCAGCTTCTTTATTGTCCCGTACTTTTATAGTTCATGCATGATAATAAATTCTCAGCAATGTTTACAAATACCATAACAAAATTGAAAGTAGATTTGAAAATGTAAAAGTTAAGTATGATTCCGAAAACGATTAATGAAATATATCAACAAAGAGTAAGTGTAATATCAAACTTTTTCAAAAAGTAACTTGACTTAATAGACTACGTTTCAAGACGCATACAAATAAGTTAATAAGATAAGCATCAATTTTGTTTGTTCCAATAAGAGTTCCCACTGTTCTCATACTCACGAAAAAACTAATAGTACTGAACAATTCTCAAATATACAACAACACCAGTAAATAAATAACATAGCACCAATACTTCCGAATATATTTTTCCTTCATAGTCGTTTACTGCTCGCCTTCTATCCGAAACTTTTTAATGCTCTTATTATGTCTTGCGTTATTAAGTATTTGATTTCTTCATAATGCCAATGTATAAAGTAACACAAAAACAAACCCTTTTTATATCGTCAATTATGTGCTAATATGAGAAAAAGATGTCTTTTATTGATACTTTAGAAAAAAATCGTTTAAACATTGTCTAGACACATAACTAATTATTAAGAAGATTTAGGTCTTTTAACAATAAAGATGGTGATACTACTTTATTCTTGCTTAGTTGACGTGATATTATAATGTTGAAATTTCTGTTTTAATTACTTAGTATAATGATTTAATAGAATTGTTATACCAAATCATACATGATATACATTAGTAAAATATAAAATAATATTTATTTCCTTGCATACAATGGGTCGTTTTTTACATATCAACACTACAATATAGTGTACAATAAAATAATGATAAATGAAATATAGTCGATATATAAAGTTTAAGACATGTTTTATACGTATACTGTATGAAAATGTCTGTTTCCAATTTGAACTTAAAAAACTGTTTCAGAAAGTGAAGATGGACCATATACTTTACGGGAGGTGGCTCTTTCACCAACTCTTTATTAAGTGGTTTCTGTACTTGACGAAGAAAATAATCCCACATCCATACCTTTACAAACTCACAAGTCTTTCTAGGTACTCCGGGTATGTTTAAACTAAATTTAAAGCTGCATGCCTCCAGATGACCCAAAATATTTCAAGAAAATTAAACTTGGAAAATCATGCTAAAACTTTGAGAAAAGTAAACAAATTAAAAATTCAAGTAATAATTTATATCTTATGTGCAATTAATTACTTATTTTGTAGTATTTATCACCATATTTCTACTGCGTTACTAACGCAGTAGAGGCTATTTATGCACATTTTGACCTCTTTTTGGTAATTAACGTGGATTTTAAGTGCCGATTGTAATGTGTCAAGTACTTTCTTTGTTCATTTCACAATATTTTACCTTTAAATACATTTTCAAAATTTTCATGAAAATTAAGTTGAATCTGGAGGCGTGCTGCTTTAAAAAGTCAATAACAAATACCTTATCAATTAGAAACTGTTACATATCTTTTGATACTACAACCGTCGTTTTGTGATATTTTGATATTGTGATATTTTCAGAAAATCTTGCCACATTCAAAGATTTTTTGTACGCTTAATAGAGGCATATCGTTCCCTGTATACAAGATTTATTACAACGTTTTTATTAAAGTTCTTACAGCAATATTTCATATTTCAAAATTTGAAATATTGCACCAGTTATCACATTAATCATTGCTGGAAAAAACGAAAGCTGACATTTTTGGTTGATAGCTTACAAACAGGGAGATTTAAAAGAATGATAAATGATTTAGCCGTGCAGCTTTCACTCACTATAGTAACACATTATGATTCAATCATTATAATGTTTAAAACAGTTAGATAAGCAAAAAATAAGAAATAATTAGAAAAAAATGTATTTTATCGTGTCATTCTTAGCCCGATCTGAGTGAAAGACGTTTAGTTTTTTGGTTTGTTCCTTGTTTTTTTTTTTTTGTTTTTTTTTTTTGTTGTTTTGTGTGTGTGTGTGTGTGTGTGCGTGCGTGCGTGCGTGCGTGCGTGCGTGTGTGTGTGTGTTTGTTTCTTTTTTCTTCTCTTTTTTTCAATTAGAATCAATATTATTGAATTATTTAGGAGCAAATTTTACACACAAGTTATTGGTCTAGACCTACATGGAATGAAACATTAACCACGGGAAATTATTTCCATTACATGACATATAATCAGTAGAGTCCCTTTAAGCTGACTTAAGTGCAGATCATATTAATAAAGAAACGCATGAAAAGCGTAACGTTATGTAGGAGATAATTAAAATCGAAAAGTTCCATACATAGAACTAGTTGAAAAACTATGTGTCATTAATTTCGCAACTACTTAGCTTGAAAACAGTATGAAACATATCAACAAGCATATTGAATCTTCAAAATATTTAAGAATATAAAATATGATTGAAAAAACTCAACTTTACTTGCATGAATGACAATGATAAAAACAAACCGCTAGCTGTACAACAAAAAGCAAAAATTGGCGACCAGAAAATCTCATGACACACCTGTTCAAAAAAAAAAAACCTCTAAGTGTGACCTCCACCTTTGACCTAGAGACCTGGTTCATGTGCGCGACTCAGCTTCTCATAGTGGTGAACATTTCTATGTTTCATTAAAAAGATAATTGTTGATATATATATAATTAACATTTACATATACTTCAGGATTGGCTAAATGAATCAATCAAATCGAACTTATTATTATCGTTTTCGATGCTTGAATTGTTTCTATCCTTTTCAACAACTGGCGGTAAGCGCCTTGTAACTTCTGTAAAATGTTGTTCCGTACTTCATTATGAACTTAATCACATTATTTCGATACATTCAATGATTTTTTATAATTACCCATTCTTGATAACATTGCGCTGGATGGATATCCCCTGCACCCGATTTCTATCAGATGGTGCAAATTTGCACTTTAATCCACAACATGCACAATATATGGTAATATTTATAATCATTTGCTGTGTTTTAATTAGTTCGTGATTTAATGATAAAGATCTAAAACGTTTTCATATAACAAATGAAACTTTTATACTTGTAGATTATTGAGACAAATCATTTTTATACACTTTTTAGGTAGCTCGTTTATTAACAAATTCAATAAATAACACGAGATAATAAGAAGAGCCAACAGATACACTAGTTGCGTGTCAGGGTTATATAAACTACTAACTAGTTGCTGCCAAGAATATAGGGTAAAGACATAAAGTATGTCAAATTTTAGTTTACTTATACTGAAACAGACATTTTTGCTAATCTAGATCAGATCTGTTCATGCAATCTGGGTCTTATACTAGGGTGTTATGTAATATTACAAGGACGTTTTAGAGAACACAAACTGTTTGTGTATTTTATACTAACATTAAGGATTTGATTATGTATCTCCAACAACATCAAATTCTATTTTAAAATTTTACGCGTACCTTCTTTGACTTCAAAATTCCATTTTGTTTAGTGCTGCCAATTGTTTTCTCGTTTTAGGCACACGCTTTCTTTTACTTGGGGATCATACGCCGCTTTGCGTGAAATGACACGGAAATGTCACATTTAAGGTTCCATGATAAGCGCCGTATGAACACATATGTGGATGTTTCTAAATTCAAAATCTTACCATTTCATATTGAAATGTTGAATTCTGTTTAAGCCGGACGGGTGCTAGAGAACGTGGACGGTAGTTTGCACTTAACAGTACCGTTCATGAACAGGCTCAATCAAACCGAGCCTGCAACATTTTCAAAATATTGTCTCTATTCTAAAGGAACTTGAATAACGCCCTGCAGAAACGAGTTCAAAAACACTAAAGCAACTAAGAAGGGTTTTTTCGGGATTGAAAAGCTCGACACATAAGACTGAATGAATAGCAAAAAGATGTTATATGTTTTAAAGGCGTTTAAATTATATAGAACAGATGACATAACAGTTCTAGACTTCCAGTTATCCAACCAGACAGCTTAACAAGTAATCCACTAACTGCTAATATTTATTACGAGTGTTCACACCATTACAATAAAGATTATTACTTGTAAGTGACTGGATTTACTTTATCAAGCACTGTACACTATGTTTTATAAAATTCTAATCTGAAGACCACAAGACGACATTTGTGTTCCAACACTATAATACCATTGTATATAAACTTCAGCGGAATGACATGGCATTTATTTGAGACGCTGTATGTCCTTAATCAGACATTCATGACGCACTTTGTGTCTAACAAAGTGCTAATGTGATACTGGCGTAAAACGTTGGTATATTTTCGACGTACTTGTGCAATAAACGTGAATGTCAAGTGTCTTTTTCTTGTAAATGTGTGTTTGTATTTTTGTGTACGCCACACCTTAGATTGATATAAATGTATTAGTGAATATATTACTTTAGTAATTATTATTATTATTATTCGGCGGAGAATTTCCATGCAATAATTTGTTTATCATAAGTTTTGATAATGTAATACACGAACAATATACAACCCATAGCTTCTTATAACTCAAGTATGTCGTTTGCTTGGTATTTTTGATACTTGTCATAGTAAATACACTTTGTTAAAATAACGATATTGTTACCAATGGTTGTATTAAAAATGACGTACTGAAGGTGCTTTAGAAAGTGTAATATCGTCCTCATTCACTATATCCAATTCAAGCATTTAGAAAGCGCTCATGCTACTACGTGATCTAGCAAAAAAGAAGGTTATTGAACATACCAGTATTGAGTATTCTAAGAAATGGTAAAGGATTATTCTGTTTTCAGGGTTGTTTCAATAGTTCATTGTTCCAACATTATCCTCTTACTGGTGCCGTCAACCAGAAATGTAAACACTTGAGTCAGAAATCATTCAAAACACCAGTTTGACAATATAGTGAAATATCTTTTTTGTTGTACATGAAAAGATAAAAACAAGCCAAAAATGTATATTTGCGACATATCTAGAAGTGAATTTATTTGCAAATTTCTTGCAAATGTCATAGCAACTTGCAATACGGATCTCATTATTTATACGTCATTGCCGATTATTTAAACATGTTATTGTAGTAATTTAATTTATAATAGTAAACAGAGTACTATAGAACATCTTAAGAGTGATCATAATGATTTTCATGAGTTCAATGAACTCATACATACGCGACACATGATACTGACTCAACATAGTGTATTGGTGAAAATTAACATCTCCGAAATTGTAACACATATAAATAAAACATCTTTATAAGAACTCTGTCAGTCTAGCAAACAATTGAAAATAGATGGGAGTGCGTAGAACTGTAATCATACAATTGTTGGGGAATTTAAATAACACAAGACCATTTTAAGGCTGTGTAAACACTTTTCATTAATATCGTACACAAATTGAGCGACCAGAAGTAAAATATATAGTTTACTTACGTTACAAATACGCCTTTTATCAAGGCAAGGGCTGTAAATGCAAGCTTAAGCAACGTATTTTATATATCATTAACATAATTTCAGAAACATACCAGTGGTCATATATCTTGACGTGTTACACATTTTTTATATAGACAAGTACATCAACAGGAGTCACTAAAATAGAGAAATACTAACCGTTGCTAAGTGAAAGTATATTTTCATGCCCACATACCATACGTCTTGATCAGTGCATATGTCTTTTCATGCCCACAGCCACATAGTCTTGCTCAGGGAATCTGTATATTCATGCCAAGGTCACCAAGTGTTGCCTAATGATTCTATTTGCTCATCAAAAAAAAGAAAACCGGATTCCCCAAAGTACGCCCAAAACGAAAGAAAAAATGCAGTCTCGGTTTGATTGAGCCTTTTCATGCATGGAACTGGAAAATGCAAATTACCGCCAACGCCCTTAGCACTGGCTTTAACAGAATTCAACATTTCAACACGAAAATGGTTAGATTGTTTGAATTTATAAACATATCTAACGTATGCTATGTTTATCAAAATTGTTCACATTAAATTGCTACACACACTTCAAAACTTATAATGTTAACCTCAATAGTTCAAAGGTTATCTTAAAAAGATTTAAAACTTACCCCATCAGGTCAATGGGTATTCTTTAAAGCTTACCTCAACAGTATAAAGACTAATGCATGTCAATGACCAAGTATTAAATAGAAATGTTTTTTATTTGTATGTGATAATGACCACTATAGAGCTTTATGTGATTTACATAGTATATATTATATTCATAATCAAGGAATAGTGGGGCTTTGGGGCTTTCTACTTGTCTTTTCATTTGGTTCAAGTACACCAAGCACCCATGGATAAATAAGGCACATAAAATTGCTTGATCATGAACAAGAGAATAATACCATGTTTCAAGAATGTAACATCTTTCTCAACATATACTTAAACATATTAGGGACACAGCGAATCAGGTGTTATATCTATAATAGGGAGAGAAAAGCCAAAAACATATATTTCACATTAACACACTATACTATTTATGTTCAGTTTCATCTAGATAATTTTGATCTAAGTCCATACCAGAATATCTTTTGAAATTGCCGTTTTGGAACGCTGATCAAAAAAGAGATGGGAGTGCGTAGAACTGTAATAATACAATTGTTTGTGTATTTGAATAACACAAGACCATTTTAAGGCATTGTAACCAACTTTTATTAGTATCGTACACAAATTGAGCCATCAGAAGTAAAATATATATTTTACTTACGTTACAAATACGTCTTTTATCAAGGCCAGGGCTGTAAACGCAAGCTTAAGAAAGGTATTCTGTATATCATTAACATAATGTCAGTACCATACAAGCAGTCATATATCTTGACGCGTTACACATATTTCATATAGTACATCAACAGTAGTCACTTATATAGAGAATGACTAAGCCTTGCTAAGTGAAAGGATATTTTCATGCCCACATACCATACGTCTTGATCAGTGAATATGTCGTCTTTTCATGCCCACAGTCACATAGTCTTGCTCAGGGAATATGTATATACATGACCAGGTCACCAAGTGTTGCTTAATGAATCTATTTGCTCATCAAAATAGAGAACAACGGAATCCCTAAAGAACACACAAAACGAAAAAAAATACAGTCTCGGTTTCATACACACACTTCAAAACTTATAATGTTAACCTCAACAGTTCAAAGGTTATCTTAAAAAGATTTAAAACTTACCCCAACAGGTCAAAGGGTATTCTTTACAGCTAACCTCAACAGTATAAAGGCTAATGCATGTCAATGACCAAGTATTAAATAGAAACGTGTTTTATTTGTATGTGATAATGACCACTATAGAGCTTTATGTGATTTACTCATGTTTAACATAGTATATATTATATTTATAATCAAGGAATAGTGGGGCTTTGGGGCTTTCTATTTGTCTTTCCATTTGGTTCAAGTACACCAAGCACCAATGGATAAATAAGGCACATAAAATTGCTTGATCATGAACAAGAAAATAATACCATGTTTCAAGAATGTAAAGAGAAAAGCCAAAAATATATATTTCACCATAACACACTATACTATTTATGTTCAGCTTCATTTAGATAACTTTGATCTAAGCCCATAACAGAATATCCATGGAAATTGCCATGGAACGCTGATTAAAATGAGTTGCAGTCCGGTGATACGGGTTTTCATTTCACTTGAAACTTTCATGTTTCCATCTTAACTCGTTACATTACAGAATGTTATTGTTAATAAGCCTTCAGTTACTTTTTTAAAAGTAAATAAAACGTTAAACATTCATGAACTATACCTGAATCACCAACAACAATAACTTTCCATAGTAAAATTGGTTCATTGAGTTGTTACCACTAGTCTGTTTCACATTACTTATTTCATCCGTCCGTCTGTTTCACTATTTGTACATTTTTGGTTTATAAGAATGCTCCAATATTAAAATTCCATCTTTTTGACAGAACATATCCGTGAACGATGCTTTTGATTAATGACAGCACTTTTCCTTTAAAGCCATTTCCTCTAAATTAGCCTGATTGGAAAAAAGAGGGGTTTTTTTAAATTCATTTAACACAGCTCTTTGACATGAGGTAAAGCAATAGACAGAAATAAACCTATAATTTTTATGTATTTGTTTTATTGATATAAATGAAATTTAAGTTCCATTTATATCACGCACTTAACAGTTATTACATTGAAAGAAAGGAGAGTGTTCTCCGTTTTGGGAGATACATGCCTTTATACAAAAGTACCATATTTTTGAGAAAAAAATCTGAACATGAGTAAAGCTATGATAAGCAGTTTTCAGCAGCATACAAATTAAATCATTAAACAATATTATGCTGTTTCATTTAACAGTTCAATCAATTCACCATTTAATATAATTAAAAGCAATTCCTTGGGTTGATATGATAACTTATAATACATACGCCAACGGTCTTTTACAATATTCAGAATATGCTAATCTGAGAACGTTAACTTTATTGACATTACTAAGCAATTACGAAAACTGAATAACTGTATATGCAATAAATCATTTCCAAATTTAATATAATAAGACGTTAAAAATGATATTATCCAACTGATTCTGCCGCGAAAATAAATGTGATAGTAAAGCGCCTGCATTAACTATTTTTAATAAAATATAAAATTAAAATGAATACCATATCTTAATTTCTAGGGACATTGCGCAATTACGAAAACTGTATATGTAATAAATAATTTCTAAATTTAAAGGCAAATGAGGTTTTGATAGTGTAATACTTTTTTTTAAAATAATTTTATGCATATCATATAGTGAATATTGTGATGATATTTGTTGCATGTACTGTCATGTATGTTTTACCTTTTGATTGATCAATATAATTATCAGATACAAGCACCGTTTTCACTACATTAAAAAAGACCATGTATTGTTTTCTGAGTAACAGAAAATATAATTTATATATTTCCTGCGGAAATGTAATTATTACACATCTATATATCCACTTATCGTATAAACGTTTTTGTTTTTCATTTCTGTGTTTTACGTAGCACCAAGCAACCAACATGGCGACTTTCCAGCTTCACTTGTAGAGGAATACTGCAGGTGCCCCGCCGTGCTTTATTTCTAAATGGATACTTCCTCACATGAAATAATACAAAGTCCCTGGCGGGATTCGAACATACAGTGGTGAGGGTCTAGGTGTTTGAAGTCAACGTCCTTTACCATTCCGTCACTGACGTTAAGGGAAAATTCTGTTTTTATTTTCAGCTTTAAGGACGCCTGTTTATCTACAAAGACCAGACACAATAATATTTACCCAATAATACCAAATCATATTATAAAAATCTTAATTATTCAATAAAATAACTACTGTCGAGAAGTTGTCAAAGTATGTCGTAAATGTCATTTTGTATATAACTTATTTTTGTACTTTTACATTTGCGACTTATCGTATCTATTTATTTTGGTATGTAATGCATTCAAAGGTCTAGAAAGTAAGTACAAAAGTCTTATATATTAATTTGTTATATGTCGCATTTTAGTTCTATGTAACATGAAGTATTTTGTCATTCCATTCTAGAATGATCATATGAAACCTTTTATTAATTTTACCATGTAAATTTTTGTGTAGCTATAATGCATGTGATAAAGACATACATGAACTAATAAAATTTATTGATAATAAGTTATAGATAAGACATAAGAGTCATATTTTTCTAGACCTGACGCGGCAGAAAACAATCAACACTTTACTTTTAAATGAAATATGTTTATTAAAATGTTGCCTTATCAAAAATGACCATACCATGCGGAAATCTCCTGGAAATTAAGTTTGGGTTAAGGCTTTGGTATTCATTTTGTGCATAGAAGACCCTCTGATATTATATTGTACAAAATTGATTTTGCAAGGGGATCAGAAAAATAGTGTTAAAACGATTGGCTCTAGAATATGGTGTTTTTCACAAAAATTAATGACCTTTATAGACTGGAAATCAGATCGCCGGTCAAAAAATGGTCATGCCTAGCGGAAATCTCATGGAAATATTGTTTGGGTTAAGTCTTTGGTACTCATTTCGTGCGAAGAACACCCTCCAAAGTTGTACAAAAACGAATTTGCAACGAAATCAGACAAATGGTGTCTTAACGGTTGGCACTTGAATATGGTGTTTTTATGCACTTTATATACAGAAAGAACAAACAGCGGAAGCAAAAAATGACCATGCCACGCGGAAATCTCTCTCCTGGAAATATTGTTTGTCTAAGAGCTTTTGTACTCATTTTGTGCAAAGAAAACCCTCCAAAGTTAACCAAGACGAATTTGCAAGGGAATCTGACAAACGGTGTCTACCACCAGAATATGGTGTTTTTTATGCACTTTATATACAGAAAGAACAAATCGCGGAAGCAAAAAATGACCATGCCACGCGGAAATCTCATGGACAAATTGTTTGGGTTAGGGCGGTTTGAATGGCGGGCGGTAGAAAATGATGTTTTTTAACGAAATTTTGTAGACTTTATATACTTACAGAACTAATCGACGGTCAAAAAAACGAACATTTTATGGGGACCTCTTGCTATCATAAGGCTGATATTGCTGTGAAGAATATCCTCTGAATCATGACAATCTAATTATCATTCCATTTTTTTTAATACTAAAAAACAATTACAAATATGTATAAAAATTATTTAATTAACAAATATTTTGCGATTACACTAAATATAGACACTATCCCACTGGCGTCACTTCTGTATTAGAAAACACCGTCGTGACGTTTGTACTGTAAACTCGCAAGCATTCCGATTACTTTGAGTGTTCATACGATACAGAAAATTGTTCGTAACCTATGGAATGTTTACTTTTGCAGTTTGCTTTTTTTAATAATGTATAACATCTTATTTCGTTTGCTAGACCGTTTATGTATTTAAGATAGAACGCGACACTTTGCGAACTTTCGAGTAGCGTACTGCCAATTGACATGTAAAATGTTGAGCATATTTGAAATTGCATTCCGTTGATTTGATTCCAATAGTTTCAGCCATTGTTTTGTTCGCTAAGTGTCGAATTTTACCAAAGGTACTAAAATGTTTGCAGATGATGTGACGTTTTAAGTGCAATAATTCCTGATTATTTAATTTCACACATATTTCCCGTTTTCAATCGCAAAAGCTGCCTTTTTGTTGTACAACAACACAAATAAAAGTAATTAAAGCTGTTAGCAAAGGCAATACAATGTACAGCTAGCCTTGTTAAGACAATGTTTAAAAAACAACTTGCAGACGACGCCAAAACATTTAACATAAAACGTCATTTCTAGATGTAAATTTGTGACGTTTCTCATTCCGTTGAATTTTGGGTTGGGTTTTTCGTAGCATCAACACAGTAAAGGTCATATTGAGCCCTGACAGCTTTACTGGTAAACAATAGCTGTTTCTCAAAAATAATTAATATTAGTCAAAATGCTTATTGTTGACACTAGGTCGTGAAGAGGCTTTATTCCTAGCTTTCATATATTTTTTTAGGTCGTGAAGAGGCTTTATTCCTAGCTTTCATATATTTTTTTTTCTCATTTCTGACATTCTTATTGATCATTGAAAACCACTTTTAAAACCACAAATATAAAGTTTGTATGTTCACCAACAATCTTCCATTACTGATTAATTACCTCTAAGTAATACCTTTATGCGTGTATGAACCATGGCAAAGAAAAATTTGCACACAAAAATTGAACCCATTACTAATATCTCATTTAGGTATTTTTTTTTCTTGTGAAGTAGAATAATAATATTTTACATACAATCCTTAAATCTTAATAGTTTTCTGTTACACAAATGCTCATCAAAACTAATAATACAGTCATGTTCGTGAGCTGGATAATATCTTTGGAAGTTTAAAATATGGCCCATTATTCACATAATTATTTCTTAGACCCAAATACTTAAAATTTCTGGCTTATAGTCACAATGTATTTTCTTTTCCAAACTAAAGGCAAGTAACTTTATTCCGTGTAATTAGCCAATCCCATAATGTTAATGTGATTTTGGTTGTCTGTTTCAAGATCATTGTCTTACTTTACTGTTATTTATCACGGAAAGGTCACTTTTTGTCTCGAGTCTTATATGATTTTAT
Organism: Ruditapes philippinarum; assembly: GCF_026571515.1. Taxonomy (NCBI): domain Eukaryota; kingdom Metazoa; phylum Mollusca; class Bivalvia; order Venerida; family Veneridae; genus Ruditapes; species Ruditapes philippinarum. The sequence continues at coordinate 211,888 of NW_026857840.1, read as the reverse complement.
TCTGGATTGCAACGTTAATATCTATAAAAACCCATTTTTTTTTCTATATTATTCATTGGTAGAAATTTTAAATGAAATTTATTTTTAAACTTCAGTCTCTGATAATACATCAACTGAATGTAATGAAGTTGTGTCGCCTTTTAATACTCCAGCGTTTTTTAGGCATGTAGTGAATTTCAATTTACACAACGTTTTGATGCAAATTATTGACAAAAACGTTTTTGTGTTTGGTGCAAATACGTGTGTATAAAGGTCTTGATAGTCTCCACGGTATACCTAAAAATTATCTACGTTTCATATTCAAATTAAAGATATTGAAGTATAATAATGCCATATTATCTATCTCCCAAACACACGCTCGCAAAATAAACATAAAATAAAACATCGGTCCAGACTAATATAAAATACGTGAATACTGACAATAATATTGTTTACTTCGCAGACGATGTCTGTCTCATTTCTAGATATTGAAAAAAAATGTCACCGTAACTGTGATCTAAAAGTTACTTGTATATTAAGATGACCGAAGTGTTTGGTCATTAATCCTAATAATGTAGAAAGTACAAGTACGTTATGATGTCACCAAAGAGAGATTTATATTTGACTATACATAAAGAAAATGTAAAGAACACTATGAGAAGAATGGGTTTTACATCATGCATCTACTACTAGAAGAGGTTCTCCTTCACTTTATATATCTTTGATTATCAAATTGATTTTAAGTATTACTAGTATTTATCAAAATCTTGACTACTTTATCATGTTTATGTTTTAGGATTGTTTTTGCAATGAAGATTTTTTAAGCATTTACTGCTTTACGTTGATACAGAATTTGGGTTAGACATTCAAATCGAAATCCATGTCTTATAACAAGCTAAAGGTACACAATATTGAATAATTTTTCAGAATATATTTGACAATGCTAACAATCAAATTCTCATGATTTTTCTTAAATTCTCTTCTATGTACCCTTATGAAACAGCCTGACGAGAAAACAAAACCTGTATCTAACTTGCGTATTAAGCCTAAGTTTTTTTAAAAAAAAAATAATATATTTTTTGTAAGTAAAACTGTAAGCGTTTGGCTTCGGTTGTTTTCACTCAAAGCTTAGTTCAAAGATTCAAAGATTAGAGCATTTAAATCAATTTTTTAAATCTTTATTTGAGAAGTGACTTCCGATTCTGTAGAAGAAGTATCCATATGAATCACACAATTACATACTTTCATTAGAACAGTATGCCAGTGATTTAAACAGTTGATTCACGAGCTATGTTAAATTAACTATGAAATCAAACATGAAAATATACTCTGCCGACCTTCAAAACAACATCCTTAAAGTCAATGCTCTTTTAATTAACTTGCTTTAGTTGCTCATTTCCTGTTTTAGATAGGAAACGACTTTCTACACAAATTAATTAAGTTCGTTTCTTTTTCATATCTACTTGTAATGAGTAATTAATTGTATGTTTTTTCTTATAAAGACCTATTTTGTTAAGTGCGAGAACTTGCTGACCTAAGCAGATAATGAAAACTCGGCATATACAATATTTTTGAATGCTTCTTTGTATAAGTGTACGTTATAAAGTAGTTCCTTTCACAGATCAGAGAATACACTTCCTGTCAGTGAACGGTAGCAAAACATTTGACCGATGCGCAAGAGAGTACATAGTAGGTTGCGGTATTTTCATTGTTTTAGTTTATATAACAACCTTGCTGCTTAAACATTTCACATTATGAACGCTTGAAAGATCATTTAACCTCTCGCCACATAGTATTTATTTCTTTTGTTTTTGCTAGAATAGATAACCTTATCATTATCAATTCATATTGCAGTATTGCAATTTCATTTTCACATTTAAAATTACATGCCGTTAAAAATAATCATATATGAATGTTGTAAAAATTCATACATCATAGAATATCACTTCCTGTCTGCATTGAGACAATTGCTTTATCTCTGACAAGCTTAAGCCTGCTTGCATTTTTTAATATTATTATATTTGCATCTTATAAATTTTAAGAATGGAAATTTCGCACCAGTAACTCATAAATCATTGCTGTAAAACGATAGCTGATATTTTGGGTTGATTTCTTATAAGATCATTTTGTGCTTACAGTAAAATTTTCATATTCTAAGATCATGCATAGTTTTATTATAATATGATACATATTTGTTTTCATTCCAACTGTATGTCTATATGTAACAAAAGCATTTGCTTATATAAGAACGTTGTGCCTATTCGGTGGAAAAACAGATTGAATGTGATTCTAAGTATTTGCAGAAGCTTATTCCTTGTCACATAAATGATGATTTTTAAAACTATTCTGCAAAACATGTTATAAATATGTAACGATATTCCATACATCTCTGCAAAATCTATAGATTTCATAATATTTAATAACACTCCGTCCAAATGTTATGTCTATCAGAACAGGGCTGTCTTTGCCGCAAAGGTAAGATCATTTAGTTACCATTTTCAGTTTCTTGAGTTATTGACAATATTTCTAATGCAAACAAAGAGAAAGAGGAAAACATATTTGAGCCGCGCCATGACATAACCAACATAATGGGTTTGCGACCAGCATGGATCCAGACCAGCCTGCGCATCCGCGCAGTCTGATCAGGATACATGCTGTTCGCATACAAACCCTAAAACAAGTAGAGAAACTGATAGCGAACAGCATGGATCCTGATTAGACTGCGCGGATGCGCAGGCTGGTCTGTATCCATGCTGGTCGCAAACCCATTATGTTGGTTTTTATCATTGCGCGGCTCATTTCTTATATCAATAAATAATAAAATATATAATGATCCATAAGTCAGACGTCTGACCACAAACAAGGAAATATTAACGTTTATCTCTACTACAAATTTGCGTCCCAGAACATTTAGTAGTTATAGTAGTAGTTTAAAGAGATATGGTAGCGGTGCCATTGGCAGAGAATTGCACAAGATATAATACATTTAGTTGACTGTTGCTTTGGGATATTTAACGTCAATGTGTATATTTTTAACATATTAAGTCAAATCAATTACAGGAAACGTAACAATTCAAACTAACTTTTTTTTTAAATGAAATAGATTAACAGTACTGCGGAATGAAGCCTATTCATACTAACTTCAATTATTAATGCAATACTGCGTGATAAAATGTCCGTGATATGCCAAATCATCGCCTACAAGTGCAATGAGATTACGAGGTGTGTTCAAATATGAATGCATCTAGATTGTTATATTGTTCAACAGTGTGAAAAACATTAAGAAATGAAGATTAGGCATACATTGTAGCTTTATATTTTATATCAAACTCATTAAAATCTGTGCTACAAGCCCGCTATACATTGACTACTCGTATACTGTTATACAAAAATAGCTGGTGGAATATCAAATTATGCCATTGAAATAAGATCTTTATTAAAGAATCGTTGTCTCCTTGACATAGGGTGTTAAAATATTTTGGCACAATCTGTTCTGTATATGGGCAAAATAAAAGTTGATTTCTGTTTATCACTTTATTGGTTTTATAAAATTTATTTCAATCGACTGAAGATGCATTCCATGCCAGTCGGTCAAAACAGCAACGTCCGTCACGATGGTTGCTTAAATGTAAGAAAAATAATTAATACCAATGCAAGGTCATTACCAAGAAGGTAATGCATACCATTTTCTTTACAACTCAGAGTCCTATCATTAAGGTTGCTGTTCTTATAGACAAATATGTTAATGTGAAATTTTACAAGACAAATGGTGACATACATGTTGAATTTAGAAGCATCCGCATATGTTATCATACGGCGTTGCACTATGGAGCCTTGCGCGGTGACGTTTTGTAATGCAGCAATCTGGCATTGGCAAACCTGTTGCGGGTCTTCGTTTTCAATTTATTGTTGTAAACGATAGCTCCACAAATAGCTTAAGAATTTGCCAGGTGAACTAAAATGTTTAACGTAAATGATACAGACGCTAGTGCAATAAGGTCAAGCATATTGTTTGTGTTTGTTTATTTTTTATTCAATTGCATACTGTATTTGTTTTTCTTATAATCCATGGTGAAAAACCACAAGACCAATACTATACCACCATTTTATATAACATACGGTGGATTGACATTTATTTACTATACTCGATGTCCTTAATCAGACATTCATGACGCAATTTCTCAAACCAAGTGCTAATGTAACACTGACGTAAAAAACCTGGTATATTTACCTGGCGTACTTATGAAATAAAAGTGAATGTCAAGTGTCTTAAACTTGTACATTTGTATTTATAAGTACTGTGTACGTCACACTTCAGATTGGTTAATATGTATTGATATACTGCTCATTATTATATCTAAGGCAAAGAACTTACATTCTACTATAATAACAATTTTTATATCATGAGAAATATTAATAAAGTAGCACGCAAACAATTTACATCCCATAGCTAGTTTAACAATGTACGAGTATAAGTACATTTTATATATTGTTTTGAAAACGCGCCGTGGTAAATACACCTTTTTAAAGAATTAAGACGTTAATATAGTAAAAGAGAAGTACTTATGGTGAAAATGTCGTAACACTTCAACCTATTGACGAACAATGGTTAAATGAAAATAATGCAGCACAATCAGAAAAATTGATACAAAGAAGCAGAAATCCTTAACGCGCTATATATATTTTAGTGACTTGTCCACCTTTCAATCTAGAAAAACAGTTTTATTATTTTAGGGGAAATTTCATGATAAGTACTGACTGAAAATTGAACAGTACAGACCATGATTAGATGGCCACGATGTGCCTAATGTTTTTGATTTGCATCTAGTATGCTTAGGGTTAAATGTCATTAATTATGTACATGTGCAATTATGTAATGAGAAAAAGAGATGTAAATTGAATTATAGTACGCCTCTCCTCTCTTACATCTTGAAAAGTAGCCATCGGCAAATGACTCCTATTTGGAATATTTATCAAGGCCTTTAATGAGCTATTGAAGTGGAATCAGTTTCTGATGCAGTCGGTAATCTAGCTAGGTTGGTCGATATATATTTCTTGTCCTGTATATCATAATTTTCTATGAACCAAAATAACTTGAAAGGGGAAAGGTTTCGTAGATATATTACTAGTAAGTATTTTATTTGCAACCCCTTCAATTATGTTCCTATGTTTAGGATTTCATTAGTTATTATCGTTCTTGTTGTCATAAATTTGGTTCAGTAATGGTCAGTAATAAAGTGACGTCACTATTCTTGTCCTTTTTTTTAATAAAGAGCAATATCAGATTAATTACATTAAATTTTTTTTTATAAAATATATGGTTAAAGTAATTGGTCAATTTAAGTAACTTTAGGAAACTACAATAGGACACCATTAAAAAGGTTTTGAGAAATAAAATAAAAGAGTTCCTTGAGCATAATGGGCCTTTGACACAGCTACAATGTGTAAATGTGTATAAATATTCTTGTCAAAATTTCTAACTGATATCCTTATAAACAAGTCTGAAAACATAATTGGTTTGACGATATAATGCAAACATCTATTCTTGTATACAGTAATGGAAACAAAATGCCAAAGTATATAATGCTGTTTTCGACCTAAAAGAAAAGAAAACAAATAGCTAATTTCTTGCTAAACTTAGCAAATAGCTAAACTTCAATGAACGCATGGAATAAAGATCTCATTATTAGTTAAAGTTATACTCATTGTCGATTACTTTAACGTGTTTTTTTCTATTAATCTGATCCGTAACCAGTAAACAAAGTGGCAGATAACATCTTAGGCTAGGTGATTATTTTCATGAGTTCATTGACCTTTTTCGTGCTCGAACGATTATTTTTTATCTATTTTTATTTTATTTTTATTTTTATCTATTTTTTATTTTCTTTACTTTTTATTTATTTTCTTTACTTTTTATTTATTCATTTATTTATTTTTGTTTTATTTATTTATTTATTTATCTATTTATATATATTATTTATTTATTTATTTATTTATTTATCTATCTATTTATTTTTATTTATTTATTGATTTATTTATTTTATTTATTTATTCATTTTTTATTTATTTATTTATGTGTAAATATTAACATCATATAAATATGACGTCATAATTATAACTCTTTCAGTCTAGCAAAAACATAAAAAAAGAGAAGAACGTGTGTAAAATAAATGTAATTATGCCACTGTTTGCTTAAAGATCCTGTAACACAATTTTTTCATGGTTTTATTTCATAAATATGATGCTCAAATTAAGATTTGTCGATATTGTAAGTTCCAATAAGCATTATTTATAAAGATATTACCCAATTTAACATTTCATGTAAATAAAGGGAGGTAATTAGAAATTTATTTTCTATAAATTCTAAGTCAAATTTTCAAATAAGAAATGAATGCCTGTAATTTATTGATTAAATATAATGTGCACAAATATTTGCAGTACACATTTTACATATTCTTCGATGTTTGAAAATTGTTTTATTTGCATAAATATGTACATATATATTTTTTTTGCTAGTGTGGTATTCACACAGTAAAAATATCAATCACAAAACATACAGGATCTTTAAATCTAGGACTACTTATATTAGAGGCAATGTTAACAAATTATATAAATAAACCACTTCTCTCACCGGATATAATGAACAAGTAACTTACGTTACATTTGTCTTATATCTAGATCAGGGTTGTAAACACACGTATTTGCATTGCAAAATATTTATTGTTTTGCGACATGACGGGACAGGAAATATTTTTTCGAGAATAATGTTCCATTTGGTAAAAGTCTAGATAAATTACTTGTGCACATATTTTCAGACCAGTCACTCACACCACTTTTCCAGAATAAATATTCTTTTTGTGAAAAATGACCGAACGTTGAAAAGCGTTGCAACGCTTTATTATTTAAATCGGGCGAAAAATAGCACAAAAATATGATTTGCAATTTATTTCTAAGTATATTTCTTAATATTTGTTTATATTTATGCAATAAATTCATGAACAACAAATCTTTTAAGAATGTGTGTGCAATCATGTAGAATCCAATTGAGGCTGTTCAAAGTGCAAAGCTTGCAGAGTATACGATCCATAAATATATCATATGAAAAATACATGAAAGTTCATATATATTTAATATGTGAGAACTTATTCATATAAAAAACATGTGATGACCTAGGCTTCAACAAACATTTATTTAAATTTGTTAACATATATTTATTTTTTTCATATGATCCCGGTCTAACATATGTTATTTCACAAATGAAAAGCATATGTCCTTAAACACGTTTTTTTAAAACATATGAATCACATACATGTTTATACATGGAAAAAATAATATCATATATTATCATATTGTAAATACTTGGTGCATATTTTTGACTGTGCAGGATAGGAAAAATCATTGATAATAAAGTAAACCAATTTCGACACTTATTATTAAGTTTTTAAACTTTTAGTCACGTGGGTTCGATTCCCTGGTTGGCCAATTAAAATTACTAGTCTTTCGAAAGAGACTTTAAATAGAGGTGCCGTGTATGAGTGCTTAAACACTTGGCACGTTAGAGGACCAGGAGAAGCTTCTAGAATTGTGGTATCTACCTGGAGGACTCGCCCATATTGGCAACAAGTGGCGAGTATAATGAACTCAAATACACACAATATAACGTATAACTTACCCACAAGAGTATCAATCCAGACAGATGTAAAATACGAGATTATTGATACTAATCGATTTTACCTCCGTAGACATTTTCTCTGTCTTTTCTCTCAATAAAGATTTTGTCAAATCTGCGATCTAACAATTGCATTAATTTGACTGCCATATTTGACCACCTACGATAATATTGTAGTAATACAACACAGTAATGAAATTCCCAGAAGGTGTCTATAATTTCCCTAGTATTAGAATAATTCCTTTTATTTGACAGTTAATGAAAAAAGGTTCATACAGTAACCAAATAAAATTATCCCAATATAACGCCTTCAAGGTTTTCACTCTTGTTTATATAGCTTCATTCACTTCATTCATGTTTTTATGTAACTTTTTTCTATTTTGATTTGAACTACATTTGTCAAAATTTTATGAAAGAAAGTTTGATTATCTTTTTATAAGAAATACTGTATGTCATTCGTAAAAGTTTTGTTCTTATTGGTTAATTTGCAGTGACGTAACCAGTCAACAAAGACGCTGTGTAGATCTCACACTTTTAGCAGTGGTTGTATCATAGTTTGTGGACCTTTCTGTTGAATACGTGGCAGAGCACACATACATGCACAGTGCGGTAACTGGGGTGCAGGTATTAGTTACCTGTACTCCAGAGCTTGCCCATTGATTGGCTCTTTTTGTCTGGGGTTAACTTATTGTGACGACAGAGAAAGAGATATCGATAGAAATATCATATTCAGATTCTCGTTTATTGGTTACTTTTTCTGGGGTTTCATATTGTGACAAAAGGAATGTGTTGTTTTTTTTATTTTTGACTTTATTACAAAAGAGCACTCGGCAATCTGATTTATACTCGAAAGCTACGCCCCCTTCGTACAAATCAGATAGCCTCTTGTTTCGATGCTCTTTCTATTACTTATTTAACTGATATATTTGAAGCTGAACAAAGATAGAAAATGATATCAACATGATCAAGATATTATTAAGGAACTCCACTGAGGTTTAAAAGCCTAAAAACATAACATTTGAAGTTCTTACATAAATGAGCTGGGGCACTTTTAACAGAAATATATGCAAAGATAGTAAAGAAAAAAACTTTGAAATACATTGAAAATCGTATTTTTATGCTTTTCTTAGCCCGATATGAGTGAAAAGCGTTTAAACGCTTTTCATTTTAGGTATTTTTTCTACAATTTGAATAATTATTCTGGAAAAAACGAAGTGCGCGAATGATCTGAAATTTTGCACAAAGATTAGTGATCTAAACCTACATCAAATGGTACGTTTATGTGGAAAAAAAAATTTCAGTCCCATCATGTCAAAAAACCTCAGTGGAGTCACTTTAACAATTTTCCTAGTGCACCATCCATACAAGTGTTAAACAAATCATCTTATGTAATAAAACGAAATATCAACGTCTCCTTACCTTGTCACTGAACAGCGATATGCATATTTACCAGACAAATGAAGTTAAATCAGAATCTTATTTCATTCCGGAAAATCTGAAATAAAATTCTGATTTCTGTCATTGTTGTCCCTTAAGACGAATGATTTAACATTGCTGACATCGTTGAAATAGTAAAGAAATCAATTCTGGCTCGAATTACACTTTAGTTTATGCAAATTTATTTATGTTATTATATACGATCAAAACACACATTGTTTTGTTTTTTTGTTTGTTTTTTTTTTTTTTTTTTTGGGGGGGGGGGGGGGGGGGGGGGGGGGTTGTTTTTTGCGGACATTTTTCAGTCTTACCTATTTGTTTTAACCCGTTCGCTGCCAGATGGTTATTGTTTTATTGATCACCTTTTTTGCCAGAGGGTTTTCAAAGTAATTACTATTTTATTAATTAATATAATTATTATTATTTGTTATTAGTATTATAATAATTATATATATTTTCCAAATCTGTTAGTATAATAATAATTATTGTCGATGGTATAATTTTCTTTATATTTATTATTATTTTTATTATTATTATTATTAATTTATTATTAATACTATTATTATTAAAGAAACGGCTAAAGCTGTCCATATGGCAAATACGCCGAAAATAAAAGGGACGGTATAAGGCGTCCCTATGGCAGTGAAAGGGTTAATATAAATAAAATTAAAATTGAATAAGTCTGACTTATCGTTAAGTCGATAATACAATTCGAACATAACTTTTTATACTCATCTTTGGCTTCATCAACGGGGGATCTCGAAATTTAGCATCATTATTTAAATGTAATACATGTATGCAAATCAACATTCACCCTAAAGTGCCTTACTATGCATTATTACTCCTACATGAAAGCGAAACTAAGTCCTATGTGTGCATGGGTTGTGTGAGAAATATCTCCCGACGAGGATAATCTCAATTAGGGCTACTTTCATGGGTTCAAGGGGGATTTTAGAAAATATACATCTGGGAACATTCTCTATGAGGGTGTTATTTGATCAAAACACATAAAATGTCTATGGAAAATTACCATTAACTGATACTTATACCGGTATATGCATAATACATACAGTTGTTGCATATGACTTATTCACTCCAAAGATATTTTATGCATTGAACTCTGTCTAGAAAAGAATACTCATAATAGCTTAATTCAGTTTGTATTCCCATGTTGACTCTTATCATTGCGGTAGTTTCACATTGTTTGATATTGTTTTATACAGATATAATGTCCGACTGCCAAGTTTAAAAAACGTTATAATATTCATATAAGTGCAGCTATCCAGACAGATGTAAAATACGAGATTATTGATGATAATTTGTTTTATCATCGTAGACAATTTCTACTACCTTCCTAAATAAAGATTTCGTCCACGCTGCGATCTAACAATTACATTAATACGATGAATGCCATATCCGACCACAAATGACAACTCAGTCATGTAATTCTATAATAAGAAGGCGTTTTAATCTACACGGTATACAGAACTATCTAAAAATATCTTTTTATTTGACAGTAACTGAAGAAACTTCATACAGCAACCAAATGAAATTATCCCGATCTAGCGTCTTAAACAGGTTTCGCTATTGTATGCTTCATTGTATTTTCGTGTATTTTACGATGACAACTAACTGCATGTATTTTACGATGACAACTATCTGAACAATAATCTTACTTTTAACACAATTTATAGATATTACAGAAGTAATATCAAATAGAAACACTACTTTTCATGCATGCACATATATCTGTAACTAAAAATCAGTTTCATGATAACTGATTTCCTGAATTTCTTCTTACTGATCTATTATGAAGATACGATTTGAATAAGCTCCAAGTTTTAAAAAACGTTAGGTGCTCTAATTTTTTATTTCAGAAAGATAGCTCATTCCAACAACTTTTGCAATCCACGTAAATTACCAAACAAAGGTCAAAGCATTGAGAACGCAGTAGAAATATGGTGATAAGTATTGCAAAATCAGTCGTGTGTTGCACATAACATGAACATTAATACTTGGATCTTGAATATTGTAACTTGTCTTTAAGTTTTAGGAAACTAAAGTGTATGGAAATTGTACTCAGATTTGGTTATCTTGAAATATTTTGGCCCATCTGGAGGAATACATGAAATATTTGTTACTCGTAATATGAGCTTATTTTCAAAATTAACAAGTGTATGCAAAATCTTGAAAAAGGGAGATCCCTCGAATGCACTTCATCAAACCAAACATATATATGATAATTGCAGACTCGGTTTGTTTGCACCATTTTTTGAGAGGTCATATAAAAGTGCAATATCTTTCACGCCCCATACCTTTTGGCTAAAGCGATATTCACTCTTCATTAATAAAAGTACGGGGATTAATGATCCCGGATGTCTATGAATATAATATCAATATTTTACAGCTGCCACAGGCACTTGACAGCTCCACCTTTTAAGTTATGCCGAATGTGCTACTCCGGTTTCCACAGTTAGTTAAGTCTCGCACTAAATGAATTAATGTCATTATAAACTAGAATTTCCTTACACAAGTTGTTGTGTCATTATTTACAATATTGATACAAATGAAATGCTTAACTATGTATTGTGTCAGACATGTTTCTGTTCATAATTATCAACATGAATATTTAAGCAATAACAAAGCGTACAAAAACAGTAAACAAATGTGACAATATTGAAAACACAATTTCTGAAATATAGAAACGAAGTCAATTTTAGTATTTTATCGTTTATGTTCCAAATTGATCAACGAGAACAGAATTCACTCGTTAACATTCATGAAAAGTAGCGTAAAGGTCCCGAGTGGTTTCAAAGATACATAGATATAACAAATTTCAATATCATAAATTGTCATTTTACAGGAAGAATCTTTTGAAAAAAACACCGTATTACAGATATTTTATAGATAATGAACATATAAAAATAAGGATTATAAATCTACTGACAAGGAAAACCATTGAATGAAAAAAGTAGGTTAACGATTTATATTTCATCATATGACGTCAGTGAAGATAGCAGTTTGAGGATCATAGTAAAGAACATTAGGAGACACATAAACGCGGTTTTGTGATATATATTTCAGTATTTTACTAATTCAGCTACCATTGTGATAAGAAGTGTTCAGCATGTCTTTTTATAATGATAATGTAATACCTTATATAATTAATCTACTTTTTCATCAAGGCTACAACACTTCTATCATGGTATAGGAAAGGTAAACAAAATCGTTTTAATGCAAGTAGCTTTAAATCTATGATAATGTTTATAAGTTACAATAGGAAAGTATAAGGAAAAAAGTGCACAAATAGAAGAAAATTTATGGACGTGTAACTATAATATTCATACCATACACACTTCTCGTGTGCCTTTGTGGTTATAACCTGTATATTTGATACATGATTCTTGTTACAATAATTCATGTCTTCGGGAGATTTCATGTTTAAAATTTAGAAAAAAAATCAAATGCATTCCGAAAAACGTCTAAAGTATATTTGCACTGTAAAGTTTCGTTTATATCTATATAAAACATGATTAAAATTGATTCAAATAAAAAGCTGATATCATTTCATGCAGAAAAAATATAAGAAGGAATTAGAATGCAACACTTGTACTGTGAAAAAAATCAAATGTCAATGTTTTCTTGCCTTACAGGATTGTCCAATTTTTAGCAATAACACATATTTACCAGACAAATGACGGTTAAATCAGAATCATTAATGTTTTCCGGAAATTCCCAAATAGAACCCTGATTCCTGCAATATAGCTGTCTCGGTAAGTGAATGGTTTAAATTGGTGACATTGTTAAAATGTTTCCAAATTGGATTTAGTGTCAATGTCTGTTTCTATGTAAGGGAAACATTTTAACGTTTTGAAGTTATTTTTCTCTGTAACAGTTCCCGATTTTAGAATGTATGATCTTATTTCTCCATTTCATGACACATTCCTTAATATTTGCTTAATATTTGCAATTCGGTGAATGTAAATAATGTATGTAGTGCTATCTTTGCGCGCTTATATTCTCCTATCAATTAAAATATAGAACGCGAATTGCGGGAAAATGAAACAATTCCTTCCTGATATGGTATACAACTAACTGCTGTATATTTGATATGTTAAAATTGACCAAAATCTTGTTTTGCCCTATCTTGCTTGATATTGATGTACAGTATTTGTGGAATATACTTGTGTACATTTGTTTGTGTCTGTGTTTAATACTATGAAACAGTTATTTGTAAAGTGATAGAAAAATTTATATTGTTAGTGGGTAATTGATTTTTTATAATAAACAAAATAACACGTCTGTCTTGGTCCGTGCATAATTAAACATATCAATGTCAATTGATAAACATATCCGTATCATACTACATAGTTATATCAAACATGTTGTAAATGAAGCTTGACTTTTTCTAGTCCTTCGGGATCATTGAGTCAAGCATTTTAAGTGTTGAAAATTGAATATCGCTGAAGCTGGTGCTAGGGGGAAAGGCGAGAGGGACGTTGCATTTTATCATTATCCGTCATGTACTGACTCAATCATAATGTGTCTGCAATTTACATGTAATTTGTTTGTGATAAATGCTTCCGAAGTATCACCCTTTTTACCAGATTTTTATACTTCACAACAGCAGGTGTCAAGTGCCGTGTCTCTATACTACATAAGTAACAAATGTAATATTTTGAAACCTAGTGGTTAGAGACAAAAGGAACCTTTATTTAAGAAGTCAATAAAGTAATGTACATAATAATTGTTATTGACAATGCATTAGTTTTTTAATTCCTTTCATATTAATGCTTGCAAAATGTGTACGGTTTTTTTTATCGAGAATGTATCCATTTTTTAATTCCTTTAATACTTGCAAAATGTGGAGGAAAAAAAATTCATTCCAAATTTGTACAAGAAAAGCATTGATGCAAAGCATCAAAGGGCGTCCAAGCAAGAAATGCAGCAGGTGCAGATGAACTAGTAGATATATGATGATAAACTGTTCAATGGTTCATTGGTTTTTAACAGAATTGTATATTACTTCTGAATGAAGGAACGAAAGACATTGTTCATTATTTATAAATTTGATTGGCATGCTAGAGAGAAATTAGAATATTACTTGTTATTTCTTTATGATCGTGATTATTAATAGCAACGGATATACATGTATACAATCATTTATAATCCATATGAGTAACAAATGATCAACACCACACTTGTGTAATTGTCCCTTATTATGTTATCGCTATTAGCGAAGACCACCTCTTAAGGTATCTGTTCACACTTAGTAACAATATGACACTTGTTATATTACCATGTTGATCATGTTGAGCATAAATGTTTAAATGTTTATTATACACTAATTGTAATAATTTTTAATAAAAAAATACAGATTTTATGAATATTGTTTTCTTTTCTTTTTTGTGTTTTATGCATTATTTTAATACTGACTGAGTTTTTACGTTAACTATTATTTTAAAAATTCAATTGTCATAATGACCGACGATTATAAGTCAAAACTTAACTGGAAAAAGTCAGTAAATTATGGTTAATCTTTCAATTTATAATATTGTTTATTCTTAAACCATATACATGTACATTTGTATTTTTCTTTATCATTTCTTAAATTATCAATTAATTGAATAATTCATAAAATCTGATTTGTAACTTTGAAAAATTCCTCGGCATCTTTACTAAAAACGAATAACAAATTAAATAAAATGTTTCAAAGTTGATAGTGTCATATTAATGCCATAAAAATGTACATTTTTTTCTCAATTATTGTACATATTTATTGTTTTTATCTCATATAGATAAAATAAAACATGCGATTTGTGTTGTTGGTTTTTTTTTTTCGAATTGTATGTTTATGTATAATAATAAGCAATAATTTTGATAGTTGATCTGTGTTTATTAATTATTGTAACCAAACTAAGTGACAAACATTCATTTTGAAAAAAAAGCTTATTTATCTGTAAAAGATTTGTTCTGTTCTGTAACGATATCAAACATCTCCAAAACCGGGAGAGACCGGACAATAAACGTGTGGTACTATTCGCCGGTAGTCAAAATAGACCAGGAGAGACCGACAATTACCGACAGGAGTACATCCCTCTATAAATAGATTTTCGGAATATTTAGGTCATAAACTCATCATTCTGTTTACAGCTTTCGGTATAACATACCATAATAATCCACTGAATTGTCATAATGACCGACGATTATAAGTCAAAACTTAACTGGAAAAAGTCAGTAAATTATGGTTAATCTTTCAATATATAATATTGTTTATTCTTAAACCATATACATGTACATTTGTATTTTTCTTTATCATTTCTTAAATTATCAATTAATTGAATAATTCATAAAATCTGATTTGTAACTTTGAAAAATTCCTCGGCATCTTTACTAAAAACGAATAACAAATTAAATAAAATGTTTCAAAGTTGATAGTGTCATATTAATGCCATAAAAATGTACATTTTTTTTCTCAATTATTGTACATATTTATTGTTTTTATCTCATATAGATAAAATAAAACATGCGATTTGTGTTGTTGGGTTTTTTTCGAATTGTATGTTTATGTATAATAATAAGCAATAATTTTGATAGTTGATCTGTGTTTATTAATTATTGTAGACAAACTAAGTGACAAACATTCATTTTGAAAAAAAGCTTATTTATCTGTAAAAGATTTGTTCTGTTCTGTAACGATATCAAATATCTCCAAAACCGGGAGAGACCGGACAATAAACGTGTGGTACTATTCGCCGGTAGTCAAAATAGACCAGGAGAGACCGACAATTACCGACAGGAGTACATCCCTCTATAAATAGATTTTCGGAATATTTAGGTCATAAACTCATCATTCTATTTACAGCTTTCGGAATAACATACCATAATAATCCACTGTGTACTACAAAAAAATACCATGAAAAGCGCGATTTATTGACGGAAAAGGTCATTTAATTTGAAAATGTTTGCATTGCGAAATTCTCCAGTTGGCTATTCATTGTACATATCGCGACTAATTAATAATCAAGCACCCTCATACCGATCGGAATGATCGGCTTTTATTATGAACAACTATAAAAGGCTCGAGAAGTTGCTGTCGCCCTTTCACAAAATCTGATTTCATTACATAAAAGGCGCCGCGCTTCGGCGCGGGCGCCACGCCAACGATATGATTTTAGATAGATTAACTAAAGTCTATTGTCCTTTACCTTTTGAATTATCCTTCTTCCTCGCTTTCATAGTAAACCAGGTTTCAAACTAATAAATATCTGTAATTACATGAATTACAAAAGGTCGTAGTAAATTGAAACAATTATACTTTGAGTGTTATTCATAAAGATATAATTTGCTCAAGTGTGTGAACTTTCATCTTATTGTCCATCACAACATCCGCGAACAGTGCTTATGATTAATGACTCCATGTTTCTTTTGACGGTTTTATCTCCGAAAGTGCATGACACGGAGATAGAAGTATATGGAGAGATATTGGTAGAAATATTCTCGAGAGAAAGTCATTTAGCAAATTATACCCATTTGTACTTATTTGAAGTTCGATATGAAGAAAATTGTTTATTGTATATATAAAGCAACGTCTGACTGATAATTTTTTTTTAATTTTGCTATTTACGAGGTATAAAATAATGCAGGGCACCAAAAATGGTTTTAGTACTTGATATAATTGTATAATACGTTTAAAGTTTTACTGTCTAGTTTTCGTCTGAAAACGAGATAAACTTTGTTTGGGAGTCCTAGTGGGAGGAGCATTCAGGAAAGAAAAAACTGTATCCCGTTTTCAGGACTAAACTAGCCAATTCTCAATTTTCCTACCTACGTTACTGTAAACTAACTATTGAGAGGTCATAAACACTGTTGCTGTATTTAAACTTAAACAGACAGGGAAACATAGTCAAATTGTCAACAGTCTCAACCGCCGCCTATGGAGACAAACATTACTGGATGTAACATTTTATCTTGGAATTTCCGAAAAGCATTAATCTAAAGTAAATGATTTTGACTATACTATAGTTATTTGTCCTAAAATTATGTTATTTCTAAACATTAAAACATCTTGAATATCCAAATGCGACACGATTGACGAACGAGAAGGCATTGACTTTTCACTTTGTCGAGCACAAATTTTCTTTTACCTCGCATCTATCAGACTTTTATTGTATTAACTACATGTATGGTTAGTTTAGAAATGCATTGTTACAGAAGATTTTTTTAAGGTTACTTGACTTTGGTTTATTAAAATATGTTTCTCAAACTGTCCTAGTAAATTACTAAATCTTGAACAAGTTTAAGACAACGTTCAGTTATTATATGTGTAACAGTTATAAAATGATGATTAATTAAGACAACATCATGGAGTTTGTAAATCTTAATTTCCATCTGTCTTATATAAGGCTGATCACAAAAAAAAATATCGTATTTTATGGAAAAACAAATAAGTATGAGTAGAATGGCTAAAATAACTAATGAATAGAAAATTGTTTTATTGCCTCTTTCACGTGAACAATCAATCTAGACAATGATTGGATCAACCAACATAAGATGTTATCATTATCAAAGCAACTTAATAAGCAGCTGCTTGTACAACATACGTATTTATAACTGTACGGAACCTCCTAAATTTACAGATGCTGAAATTACTTTCAATTGATTACATTGTAACAGTACCGATATGACACTTTTAATTCTACTCAACTAAATGTTGCAGTAATCTCTGCGTTCATTGAACGTGGTATTCCTTGTTGATCTTTGTTATCATTTTTCATACCTACGTTACTGTAAACTTGTGAGAGGACATAAACACTGTTGCTGTATTTAAGCTTAAACACACAGAGGAACATAGTAAAATTGTCAACATTCTCAACCGCCGCCTATGGAGACAAAAATTACAGGATGTTACATTTTATCTTTGAATTTCCGAAAAGTATTAATTTAAAGTAAATGATTTTGATTATACTATTATTTGTCTGAAAATTATATGCTATTTCTTAACATTAAAACATCTTGAATATCCAAATGCGAGCGAGAAGGCATTGACTTTTTACTTCGCCTATCAGATTGTCTCAAACTGTCCTAGTAAATTACTAAATCTTGAATAAGTTTAAAACAACGTTCAGTTGTTATATGTGTAACAGTTATAAAATGATGATTAATTAAGACAACATCATGGAGTTTGTAAGTCTTAATTTCCATCTGTCTTATATAAGGCTGATCACAAAAAATATCGTATTTTATGGAAAAAGAAATTAGTATGAGTAGAAAAGCTAAAATAACTTTTTATAGAAAATTGTTTTATTGCCCCTTTTCACGTGAACAATCAATCTAGACAATGATTGGATCAATCAACATCAGATATTATCATTATCAAAGCAATTTAATAAGCAGCTGCTTTTACAACAGACGTATTTATTACCTGTACGGAACCTCTTAATTTACAGATGCGAAATTACTTTCAATTGATTCACAGTACCGATATGTTCAAAAATACATAACACTCTTAATTCTACCCAACTAAATGTTGAAGTCATATCTTCGTTATAAAATAACAGTACCTGAAATGTTTGTCTAGAACCACCTTTTTGAAAGGGAACGTTTTTTGTTGCTGCTAAAAAGTGTTGCTTTAAGAGGTTAAATTTATTACGAGGTTTAACTTTCAGGTCCCGTGTTCACAAAGATTTAAGGATAAGTATCAAGATCAAGATCAAATTTAAAAACTCAAATGTTGTCCAAAGATTTTCCTCATAGATTGAATATTAGATATTAACTTGATAAAACTTGACATGAAATAGCATGTTTTTTTAAATTTTACAATAGATTTATTTTATTTTTACAATATATGGACATTTTACAGTTGATCCAAATATATCGATCTTGATCCTAAAATTGATCCTTATTTTTATAAGATTGTTTTTGTATCTATTTGTATTTTGTTATTTGTCGATTTTATACAAAAATATGTTTGTTTCTTTGCAAATCAGTAATTTTTTACATTTTGAATAATGTACTATTCAATTCTAGCAAAATTTGAACAATTTTAGTTTTATAAAACAATGATATTAAAATCGGTATCATTTGTGAACACGGGGCTAGGGGATAATCATACTCGTCTGATGTTTTAATGAGTTGGTTGTTCTGCAGATGTCCGCTTTGCAGAGGTTCTACTGTATTTTATCACCGTATTTTCATTTTAACCTACCTAATATCATTTCCATACGTTTGACATAATAAACAAACTACCATCCAAAGCGTATGCTCATATGTGAGATTAAGCCTGAAATAAAGAGTGTTAAAAAACGACAAATCATGAAACTAATATGTGTCAGTAACAAATTGCCGAACAAACTAAATGACCCATTTTACACCATTTGGCTGTAGATAATACAATCAAAATTTAATCAATTTACACACCTCTGAGCATAAAAATGATGTCTTACAACAAGCTTGGAATATAAAACCTACAATATCTATTAACAAAATAACAAATAACGATTAAGAAAAATCTAATCAAGACGATAGCCAAACAAGACAATGTAACGCATCAGTTACATACACAACAAAGCCTAGATCAGATTAAATATCTATAGTTCATGTAGTTAATCCAACATTTCTCCCCTTCATAATACCAAATAAAATTCAGTTATTCAAGTCCTTGAAATACCAACGTTAGTATATTAGCATTAGCACTGACTGAAGCTATAGACATGTAAATGGTGTGTTAGCAGACTGTTAAAAATTATAAAATCAAAGTATATTCATAATATTCATGGTAAAGGCGAAATCAGGCTGTTTTGCAATACTACTAAAACATATTTAAAACATACCTTTAGATAGGTCAATACAACTAGTTATAAAGATGGTTTGAAACACGTAATTATATACTCATTACAGATAAGAACAAGAAAGGCAATTAGCTGAAATAATCTACTGCCTAGTTTAGTCCTGAAAACGGGATCAAGTTTTTTCTCTCCCACTCGGACTCCCAAACGAAAGCTATCTCGTTTTAAGGCGAAAACTAAACAGTAAAACTTTAAACGTATTATACAATTATATATTATTACAATTATGAAGTACTTAAACCATTTTTGATGCGCTACATTATTTTATACCTCGAAAATATCGACATTAAAATAATTCACCAGTCAGACGTTGCTTTATATATACAAAACATTTTTTTGTCATATCGAACATCAAAATAAGTACAAATGGGTATAATTTGCTAAATGACTTTCTCTCGTGATTGCCTATACCAATATCTCTCCATATACTTCTATCTCCGTGTCATGCACTTTCAGAGATAAAGCCTTCAAAATGCACATGGAGTCATTAATCATAAGTACTGTTCGCGGATGTTATGGTTGACAATCAGATGAAAGTTCACACACTTGAGCAAACTATATCTATTTGAAGCACACTCAAAGTATAATTGTTTCAATTTACAAAGTGTACTTAACGAACTTTTGTTATTCATAACATAATTCATAACAGATATTTATTAGTTTGAAAACTGGTTTATATACTATTAAGGCGAGGGAGTGGAAAAGGACAATAGACTTAATGTATCTAAAAAGTGAAATCATATCCTACAAATTTGGAATAAAAATTGTTTCTTCTCTACATTTTGAAAGTATTAAAGGAATTCAAAAATGAATACATTCATGATAATTAAAAATCCACATTTTGCGAGCATTAATATGAAAGGAATTCAAAAAATGCATTCTTAACAGTTACAGCATATTTATGTACATGACTTTGGTTTCAATGACTTTTTAAAACAAAATGTCAGGTCAGGTTCCTATTGTCTCTAACCACTAGGTTTCAAAATAAGACACGTGTTACTTATATAGTATAGACGGCCACACGGCACGTGGCATCTGCTGTTGTGAAGTATAAAAATCTGGGAAAAGTGTGAACCCTCGGAAGCATTTATAACCAAAAAGAAATATATGAAAATTGCAGACTCTTTTGTTTGAGTCAGTACATGACGGATAATGATTTAATGTAACGTCGCTCACGCCCCGATCGGCTTCAGCGATACTCAATTTTCAATACTTAAAATGCTTAAATCAATAAACCCGAAGAACCAGAAAATATCAAGCTTCATTTACAACATGATATGTTTGATATTATTCTGTAGTTTATGATAGTGATATGTTTATTAATTGGCATTGTTATTTTAAATTATGCAAGGGCAAAGACAGGCGTGTTATTTTGTTTATTATCAATTCAATCAATTACCCACTAACAATATATAAATTTCCCTATACCTTTACAATAACTGTTTCATAGACAGACACAAACAAATGTACACGAGTGTATTTCACAAATATTGTGCATCGATATCAAGCATGGTCAATTTTAACTTATCAAAATTAATATACAGCAGTTAAACCATATCAGGAAGAAATTGTTTCATTTTTCCGCAATTCGCGTTCTACATTGCCATTGATTGGAGAATATAAGCGCGCAAAGATAGCACTACATTATTTCAAAGGGCGTGAAGAGAAACACCGAATTGCAAATATTAAGGAATTTGTCATGTAATGGGGAAATAATACCATACATTCTAAAATCGGGAACAGAGAAAAATAACTTCAAAACGTTAAAATGTTTCCCTTACATGGAAACAGACTTTGACACTAAATACAATTTGGAAACATTTTAACAATGTCACCAATTTAAACCATTCATCTACCGAGACAGCTATATCGCAGGAATCAGGGATATATTTGGGAATTTCCGGAAAACATTAATGATTCTGATTTAACCGCCATTTGTCTGGTAAAAACGTGTTATTTCTTAGAGTTTGGACAATCCTTTAGCGCAAGAAAAACATAAACATTTCATTTCTTCACAATAAATGTTGTATTCGTATTTTTTAATATGTTTATTTTATATGAATTGATGTATAAAATTAGATTAACTATAGATAACAGTGAAACTTTACATTGCAAATAACCTATAGAAGTTTTTCAGAATGCATTTGATTGTTTTCTCTAAATTTTAAACAGTCATGAAATCTTCCGACAACATGAATTATTGTAACAAGAGTCTTGTATCAAACATACATGTTATAACCACAGAATGCTCCCAAGAAGTATGTATGGTATGAATATTTTAGTCTCACTTTTCATAAATCTTCTTGTATTGATGCAATATTTTTCCTTATACTTTCCTATTGATCCTTACAAACATTATCCTAGGTTTTGGGCTACTTGCATTAAAAAGATTTTGTTTGTCTTTCGTATACCATGATAGAAGTATTGTAGACTTGATGAAATATCAGGTATTACATTATCATTATTGGAAGACTAGTTGAACACTTCTTAACGCAATGGTAGCTGAATTAGTTAAAAAAACTGAAATATATCACAAAACCGCGTATATGTGTTTTCTAATAAAGAGCTTTATTGTTATCATCAAGCTGCTGTCTTCATTGACGTCATATGATGAAATATAAATCGTTAACATAATTTTTTCATTCAATAATTGTTCGTGTCAGTAGATTTATAATCCTTATTTTTATATGTTCATTATCTATAAAATATCTGTAAAACGGTGTTTTTTTTTTCAGTCGATTCTTCCTGTAAAATGGCAATTTATGATATTGAAATTAGTTGTATCTATGTATCTTTGAAACACACTTGAGACCTTTACGTTACATTTCATGAAAGATAACGAGTGGATTCTGTTCTGAGTCGTTATCAATTTGAAACAAAACTATTCAAATACTAACATTGTCTTCGTTTTATTATTGCAGAAATGGTGTTTTCAATATTGAACATAGCTTTGTGCATTACATGTACTGAATATTGTCACATTTTTATTCTGTGTTTGTATGTTTTTTATTGCTTTTTGATATTCATGTTGATAATTATTAACAGATACATGTCACACACAATACATAGTGCAACATCTTGTTAATAATGACAAAAACACTTGTATAAGGAAATTCTAGTTAAAATAATGGCATTAATTCATTTAGTGCGAGACTTAACCAACTGTGGAAATCGGAGTGACACGGCTTGGCATTAGAGGTGATCAAGTGAATGTGGCAACTGTAAAAAAATGGCCCGAACTTCACTTCAGTGCTGTTATATTTATGGGCCTCTAGGATCATTAATTCCAGCACTTTTAAATGAAGAGTGAATACTGGTAAGCCAAAGCTATGGGGAGTGAAAGATGTTGCCTTTTTACATTATATCTCAAAAACTGATTCAAATAAACCGAGTCTGCACTCATAATATTTTTTGTTGCTTACATGTATATTGCTTTCGATGGATTACATGAGCATACAATGAAGCATATACCTTTAAGTCGCTACACAGAATAATTTAATTTTGGTTCCTGTTTGAAGTTTCTTCATTTACTGTCAAATAAAAAGATATTTTGAGATAGTTCTGAATACCGTGTAGATTAAAAGGCCTTATTATTATAGAATTACATGACTGAGTTGGATTGCCACTTGTGGTCGAATATGGCGTCGAACATGGCATTCAGGGTATCAATATAATTGTTAGATCAGCGTGGACGGAATCTTTATTTAGGAAGGAGATAGAAATTGTCTACGATGATAAAACAAATTAACATTAATAATCTCGTATTTTACATCTGTCTGGATAGCTGCACTTATTGTAATATTATAGGTTTTTTAAGGTTATGCAGATGGACATTATACCTCTATATAATACAATATCAAACAATATAAAACTATTATCGCACTAATAAGAGTCTACATAGGAATACAAAGCTATTATGATTTCGCTATTCTAGACAGAATTTAATGCATAAAATATCTTCGGATGGAATTAGTCACATGCAATAACTGTACATGTATGAATTATGCATAAATATCAAATAACAGTTAATGCTTAACTTTCGTAGACTTTTAACGTATGTTTTTATCGACTATAACCATCATAGAGATTATTTCCAGAGAGAAATTTTCTTATATCCCCCTGTGGCACATGGAAGTCACCCTAGTGGAGATTATCCTCCTCGGGAGTAATTTTCCACACAACCTTGACACACATATAACTATTTTTCGCTTTCATGTAAGGTTATACTGTATAATAGTGCGCATCTGGATCGATGGTGTTTCGCATTATATAGTTAAATGATGCTCATTTTTAGACCCCACATTGATTAAGCCAAATATAAGCATAAAAAGCTATATTTGAATTGTATTATCGACTTTACGATAAATCAATCGTTAAGATGTACTCTTATTTATGTTTATATTATTAAAATAGGTATGACTTAAAAGTGTCCACAAAAAGGCCTTTATTAGAAAAATATCGCAATTTATCTTTAGGAGATAACTGAAACACATTTGATAACTACTCAATAAATCATTTCCGGAATGAAAAAAATTGATTCTGCCTTAACTTCATTTGTCTAGTAAATAGGCATACCCCCTGTTCAGTGATTAGAAAACCCTGAAGGGCAAGCAAGGAAACATTGACATTTCGCTTTTTTACTATAGATATTTGAGCGCGTCATGAAAAAACCAACATAATGGGTTTGCGAACAGCATGGATCCAGACCAGCCTGCGCATCCGCGCAGTCTGATCAGGATCCATGCTGTTCGCTATCAGTTTCTCTACTTGTAATAGGGTTTGTAAGCGAACAGCATGGATCCTGATCAGACTGCGCGGATGCGCAAGCTGGTTTGGATCCATGCTGGTCGCAAACCCATTATGTTAGTAAGGAGGGCGATAATTTAAGGTCAATATAACATTAATTAGGTACATTGTATGAATTACTATATTTTAATCATAGTTCATAATTAAATTGTATACGTATACTTCTATTTTTGAATAATTACTTTTAAGATTAAAAGATTAAGTATTTAAAGATCCTGTAACACAATTTTTTATAGTTTTATATCATAAATATGATGCTTAAATTAAGATTTATCAATATTGTAAATTCCAAAAAGCATTATTTGTAAAGATATTACCGAATTTAAAATTTCATTTGAATAAAGGGAAGTAATTAGAAATTTATTTTCTATTAATTTTAAGTCAAATTGTTCAATAAGAAATGAATGCATATATTCTAATAATTACATATAATGTGCACAAATATTTGCAGTACATATTTTACATATTCTTCGATGTTTGAAAATTGTTTTATAAGCATAAATATATACATATATACATATATAGAATTTCACTTAAGTGTGGTATACAACCTCAATACAGGATCTTTAAATGACACCGGACAGTTAAGGCATTTATTCATCAGTGATACTAATATCATCATATTCTATATAAGACGGGATATAAGATATATCATTTGATGTCAACGAATAGAAAAAAAATTCCAATAAAGACGGCGTCAGTTAAATCAGCTCTGTTAAAAGCGTCATATCTACACGACTTCTTTGCAGACTGGTGACGTCAATGCGAATGAACCAATCAGAACAAAGTTTTTTGAAATGGCACACAGTGTTTTTTATAAGAAGAATGATAACCAAATTTGCTTTCACAAAATCATTTGGACAAGTTTTCTGTAATTAAAATCCAAATAGAAAAACGTTACATAAAACATGATACATGTAAATATAAAGAAGAGTTGAAACCTTGAAGACGCAATATAGGGATAATTTTATTTGGTAACTATGTTTGAGCTTTTTTCATTTACTGTCAAATAAAAGAAATTCTTCGAATACCAAGGAAATTATAGACACCTTCTGGGAATTTCATTACTGAGTTGTATTATTACAATATTGTCGTAAGTGGTCAAATATGGCGGTCAAATTAATGTAATTGCTAGACCGCAGATTTGGCGAAATCTTTATTTAGAGAAAAGACACAGAAATAGTCTACGGAGGTAAAATCAATTAGTATCAATAATCTCGTATTTTACATTTGTCTGGATCGATACGCTTGTGGGCACAGTGTATATCTGAGTTTATTTATGCTCACCACGGGAGCCATATTGGCGAGTCCTTCAGAGGAGTATTAGTCATTTTATATTTTGGAGGATAGTGCAAGATACAGATACAGAAAGATGCCACAATTTCAGAAGCTTCTCCTTTTTCTTAAACGTGCCAAGTGCTTAAGTACTCCTACACGAGACCCCGATTTTTTAAAGTATCCGCCGAAAGACGGATTAGTAATTTCAGTTGGCCAGGCCGGGAATTGAATCCACTATGTCGAGATTACATTCTTACCAATTGAGCTATGCAGGCTGGCTTTTGCACGTTATACGTTGTATTTGTAAGGCAATTGAACATAGATTTATAAAACAATATAAAAACTTTGGTAAAAAGTGTCAGCATTGGCCTACTTTATGGCTAATAATGTTTTTCCTACACAAGTCAAAATACGCCAAATATTTATGAATTATCAAAAGGTATAATTTTAAAATGCGATATGAGTACAATTTAAAAATCCGATAAGATCAAAATTTATATTAGTAATTTTGATTTTAATCCAACTGTTATGAAAGATGTTATCAGATGTAAGGGTGAAACTATTCATATGTTTCAGACATTTGCAGACAGTCTTAATGCCAATTAATGTACGCAACATCAATAAAACCAAAAGGACCAATCTAATCTCATAACGTCTTAATAAAGTAATAGAATATTTAAACGATTATTTCCTTAAGAAAGTTCTTTATCTCAGAATATGTCATGGACACATTACTCGGAACAAGTTCTTCATTATTATCCCTTTTGTTCATTGCACTTAGGTCTTTAAGTACTTTTACAACCGTACACGGTGACCGCACTTTCAACAAAAGAAGAAATTGGCGGAATTGATGTAATTTATATAAGGTTATAGTAAGATAAGTAAAAATGCATAATCACGTCATCAACTAAGCTTTTATACGAAACTCGTGTTTATCAACTTGACATTCTTCAGAATTTTCTGCAATTGATTTTAAGCTACTATACCACATATTGTAGTTTAGGCGCTTTTGAAATAAAATGCCATCAAAAGATAAAAATTCTCCATAGGCTTGTAAATTTATATGGAACTAGATGACTAATACACGTCTTGTTCGACGAAAAAAAAAAACAAAAACAAAAAACAATTTTACGTATTTTAAGTAAATGTACTTGCGATGTTTATCCTGCTGTTATCTTAAACATTTTAAACCGTTGCAACGTTTTATTTTATATAAATTTTAATCATAATCACACCCGTTAACTGGTTGCAGGTAGATCAGTTGGTTGCTGGTAGAATCGTTTTGTTTGTTGGTTTGTTTTGGTTTTTTTTTTGGGGGGGGTGGGGGGTTGTTGTTGTTGTTTTTTGTTGTTGTTGTTGTGTTGGGTTTTTTTGTTTTTGTTTTTGTTTTTTTTTAATATGGGAGGGTAGATTTAACATATACATGTAATTTTATATTAAATTAAATGTATAAACAAATTCATCTATTGAGATAATGAATCATATCCAATACTAACATCAACATTTGTTTAAATGCATCTTGTTCAATTTCTGCTACGTCTCCGTTTAAAAGACTTTGTCTGTAGTTTCCAGGGAACATATAAATGACAGACGTAATTTTGTATAGACATGAAAAGTGGTAGAATCTCTGTATATTTGTCGGTGCCAAATCAAAATAATTTGATTTACGTGATGTTACCATTCCTTTAGCATCTTTTCACTTTAACAATCTGTATCGTATTGATTCGACATTCTATATTTAGACTGTTCGAAAATATATTTTCATCAGACTCTTCAATTTACATAATAGTTCATACAAACCTGTAGCTGGAAGGGCATGTAATGGTTCTGCGTTTATAAATACACATTAAAGGCTCTTTATGCCCCCAGGAATGCTTTTTATTAAAGTTCTTTAATTTAGTTTCGGTGTCCTGCTAGTATTTTTAAACAACATTTCTCACGGGCCTATGACTTGAACAATCGTTTGCTTCTTTTGCTTTTTTGCAAGTAGTACAGTTATAGTGATTTAGTATTTTGTATGGAATTCAAAATACTACTTTGTTTACATTATGCTACTTTACTGAGGTATATTTTCACGTTTAGTGCTAATGTTTTCAGTCCATTCTGAAGAAAGAAAGAAAATCGTTTCTGAGGCATAATGTGCCTTTAACTAACTTAGAAGAAACACACATATAACGTTTGCTGACTATTTTTTCTTCTTCCTTAATGCCAGCATTCAAAGAACACTGACATCTACAAGAAAGCATGTCACTTTTATCTATTTAAGTGTAGTCAATCAAGAACTAATCTACAATATTCAAGTATTGTGCATATTCGTTTTTATTGTAAAATGTACCAAATTAAAAAAAAGAAATCAATAAAAAGCAACATGGAACTAACGTTAATAGTTTGCTTTAAGTGTATGTATCCTAAAATTTAATTTTTTAAACAGAATGGATCAAATTTCTTTAAAACAAACAGTTCTGATTTAAATATAACGTGTCACATGCCACCATGTTGTTAGTGTTTTCCATTAGATGATAATGCTAAAGAGTGAGGTGAATGTACGACATGTTTATAGCTATAATGTACGATGTTCAGAAATTATGTGCAGTAAAAATGTATGTCTAACAACTATGTAACGTCTCCAAAACTAAATTCTAGACTCCCAATCTTTTTTTATCCACAATGTGCCAATATATTTTGTAAATGTGACACACATAGATGAAGCATTTACGTCATTCATGAACCTATCTGTAGATATTAAAATCGTAAAGCTGTCCGACAACCTCCGGTGTGTGACGTTCATTCTATAAAAATGCCAGCAGGAACGCCATTTTTATTGTGATTTCCCTTCACATTGTGTTTGATAAGGTAATAATAACATAAGCAAAGTCACTATAACTCTTTAAATGTACATGTTTGTTCTATATTTTAGAAACGACAATACGCTTGCTGTAATAGGTCAAATTGCTATTTCTATGGAGGTTGGCACATATAATCAAAACGTAACTACATGTAACTTATTTACTGCGGGATTATTTAAACACCGATGTACAATATATATTATATAATTTTCCAAAGTACAATATTACATTGAATTGATAAAAAAGGTGGATCATTGGTTTAATTTCGATTGCATAGGGTATATTACTGCGTGATTATTTAACATTGATGCAAAATATACACGAATTTATGGTTAAATAAGTACAATATTACATTGAATTGATAGAAAAGGTATGATCGCTGGATTCTAGGTAATGTTTAATTTCGATTTCATAGGGTAAAGACAAACAGAAAATTGTTTTTATTTACTCAAGACATAATCTTTTCTGCATCAGCATTCTTATACCAAGGGCTTTACGATGAACCCTACACAGTTTAAAGTTAATACAATGAATAAGACTTTTGTGAATGAAATGATATCATTTCTGGACAATATAAGATTAATTTATTTATTTATTTTTCTTTTAACTTTTTTTTTTGGGGGGGGGAGGGGAGTGTTGTTGTTGATTATTTTGGGTTTACTGTTCATTCGTTTGTTTTGAATGTATACTGCCGGTTATTTCATTATCGAAAGAAATATTAAATAATACTGACTGCAACTCAGACAACAAATTAAAAATACCTCCGGTGAAGAATGTTACTATATATCTAGCGAGTGAGTTGGTTTTGGTTAAAGAATGAAATAAGAAATATCACTTGTTGCATCTCAGACCAAAAGATTTATCATTTTTAACGTGTATTGGTCACGCAAAAAAATTAAACATGTATATGGATTTAGGCATTACAAATAAAAAACCCATATAATATTGAAATATTCCTTCTTATAACTCAATTAACTTTTCATTAACTCCTTAAAGGCCCATTCAGAAATTTTTTATTTATTTATTTTATTTATTTTATTTTTAGGGACAATTCTATAGTTTTCAAAAGGTTTCCCATTGGCCAATTACTTGAAACATATTTTTCTCCTGCTGCTTTTTGTTTGGCAATCTGTACAGTTTTATAGTGATTTAGTATTTTGTATGGAAGTAAAATACTAGTTTATTTAAACTTACTACTTTTACGATTAATAATTTTACAGTAAGCGTTACTTTTTTGAAATCACAAGCATCTAACATGCTTTAAAACCATTATTTAAACGTTATAAAACTCATATTTGACCTCTCTTAAGAAGTTAAAACTTATTCATTTCTGGGACATATAGTGCCTTAAATGCTCATAGTGGTGGCGAGTACAAACTACCGTCCACACCCCTAGCACCGGCAAAAACAGGATCTTATTACAAAACATGAACATGGTCATTGCTATCTATGCTATATTTTGTTTGAAAATCTCTACAGAATTCTTCCTTTTAGAGTTAAAATTGCAGTATTACAAGTTGAGTTCGTTGTTATCAATTTAAAAATGCTTTATTGCATAATACTATCATAATTCTATTATGTAATATGCTTGGCTATTTTAAAGGCCCATGATTCCTAGAAATACGAGTACTTTTCTCTTATACCTCAAAATATTTTTTATTTGATGTCCTGCTCTAGTTAATCGGCCATTCATCTGTGTCACATTTTGCTTCTGTTGCTTTCTGGCAATAAGTACAGCTAAAGTGATTTAGTATTTTGTATGGAAGTCAAATCAATTCTTTGTTTACATTTTGCTACTGTTTATTCGATTCCAGCACATTAAAGGATATGAAGTATTTTCGTCTCATCAAAACCAGTTAAAGGGACAGAACTTCGACACATGTAGTTTCTTCCCTTATTCTACACTGGCACTGTCCTAGGATAATTTCAGAAACATAAACATACTATAATATCAATTAAGTAACTTAAACAAGATATTTAGAATATTGTCGGTAATACACATAGTATAATATCAAGACATTTTCTACATTCTCCAGGCTAATATCTGAAAAGTCTTTACAGATTTCAGGGGAATAGCAAAACAGTCGAGAGTACGAAAACACTTGTTCGTGTTATTTACTTTTCGCCCCGTCAACGCAAGAAAATGCCAAGAAGCAACACAATAGGGAATTGTGGTACTTTTGGCGTTCTTTCATCGTGCCCTGTAACACCGCACTTTGGGGTCAAACGCACTTTGGGGTCCGACCCCAAAGTGCGTTACGTACTTTGGGGTCCGACCCCAGAGTGCGTTACGCACTTTGGGGTCCAATTTCGACCCCAAAGTGCGTTAAACAGGTACATATGCATTTTTTAACATCATGCAAACGACCGCACTTTGGGGTCATAGAAAATTTATGTTCATTATGTTTTAAATAATATATTGTAGTCAAAGCCAATGGTAAACAAAAATAAGGGTATTAAATAGACACAAAACATGTACCCTGAATTATAGTAGAATCAATAGGGATTTAAATGGTCTTGATTAGTAAAAGAAGAACTTTCACCAAATAAATCACCAAATAAAGAATGTGTATCAATTAATAAGCTTAAAATATTTTATTTTTTTCACAAATTTTCCATTTATTTTAAATGAATGTACACCTTTCATTAACTCCATTGTTTTTAGCTAAATGCACTATTTTCCCGGTTTTTATTTACACATTTTATAGAAATATGATAGTCTTAGCATAGACAAAGGTATAAATTCAGGGAAATCTTAGTAAGACATTTCAATAAAAATGTGCCTGATAATATGTTAAAAGAACCATTTATTTAGCTAAATGTGACATATAAGAAACTTGACTAGGTGTAGATGCGGCTTTAAGTAGTAGTCCGTACAGGCAGTACTAAAAATATCAACTATTTAAGCAGTCGCAAATTAAGAGCGGAGCTTCAGAATTTTGTAAAATTCTTACTGGGGGTATAGAGGGGATTGTGGGGTATCGATCCCCCGAGGATTAAAAATAACGTTTTAAAGACCCATTATGCTTTTATTTGTTTTTCTTAAAAGCTTTTTATTTTGATGTTCTTCTATATTATCCAAAAAAAACACATTGGCCAATTACCTGAACCATCTTTTTCATCTGTTGCTTTTTGGCAATGATGAGTACAGTTATATAGAATTAGTATTTTATATGGAAGTCAAATACTACAGTGTTTTGACTACTTTTATGACAAATAATTTCACATCTACTGCTACTTTATTCAGGTAACAAGCATCTTACATTTCTCTTATACCATTATTTTAACATTATAAAATTCTTGTTTGCTCTTTCTAAAGAAGTATGTAAGATTTCCCATTAAAAAGCCTCTGACGAACGGTTGTTACGGAGCTTACAAAAAATGCTTCTGTTCGTTGATAAGCTTAATAATGTATTTGTAAAAATCACTATTTCTAGTTCGATCGAAAAACTTGATGTTTCACCAGAACATTGCAACAGAGTATATTTATAGTTCTTTGGAAAAAAAATATTAACTGCATTTTATTTCATTCCCAACATATTTAAAATGGGGCTCAATATGGCTCCAAAAGTTATCAAGTAAATGAATCACAGAACGGGACATTTTTCGCAGCATCTTTTAATTCTAGGAATACACAATTTCTGTACTAGAGTATTTTGAACGGTGGCATAATAGTAATTTTTGCATTTTTTTTGATACTTTTGTTTTGTTTTTCGTACATATTTTTTGTTTGTTTGTCGTACATATTTTTGTTAGTTTTGAATACATACTCTTTTTTAGTTTTGCATACATATTCATTTTTAGTTTGCATACATATTTTATTTTAGTTTTGCATACATATTCTTTTTAGTTTGTATACATATTTTATTTTAGTTTTGCATACATATTTTATTTTTGTTTTTTGTACATATTTTATTTTTGTTTTTTCTTACATATTTTTACATGACGCCATTTGCAAAGTAGAGGTTTGGATAATTACGCCATTTGTAAACCACCATTTTTAAACACTTCGCCATCAGTAAATTACAGTACCCCATATACAAATACCAACTTTTTCATTTTTGGAGGTATCAAAAAATAACAACACTTTTTAGTATATATAAATATATAGTCCGCGGTAACCCAAAGAAAGGTTCTGCATATGGTCTCGATGTGGTTAACATTTGCTGTCACAAGGTGCCTTAAAATCCTTCATGGGGTTTAGGAGATTAGGAGCGGACAAGAAACCCAAGTCTTTATCCTTTGACCTGTAGGTGTGACCCCCGATCTTGAGCCGGCACACCTGGCATATAAGTTCTGCACATTATCTGGATGTGCAAAAGAATTGACCCAAGTTTCATAAAAATCCTTCAAAGTTTTAAGCATTTTTTCTAAATCAGTGGAATATAAGGACCTATTTAGATCTTTCATTGTGCATTTATAATTGTAATACACCAGTCATTTGTAACCATCTCCCTTGCCCCCGGGGAGTGCGGGTTAAAAAGAATCGTGTTTTGATGTTTGCGCTGTTCCGGGGCACAAGGCAGGAATGTTATTATCTGAGTTTCCCCCGCAGGTCGAAGATTTTACCAATGGTCGGCTTGGTCTAAAGTAAATGCCCCCACCCCCGCTATTCTCAGGGGGTGGGGTAGAGTGGTGCATATTCATGGAATAATAACTGATCACCAATCAACAGCTCTTTCAAAATAGACACTAATATAATAGTATATAATAATAAAAAACAATAATTATATAAAATACATATACTTTAAAAAATGGGTCGAGAAGGGTCGGCCGAAACCAGACTTGCCCGGCCGAAAACGACTGGGCCGATTCCAAAAAAAAGGCCGAAATGTGACCAAACCACTGTGCTAGTTTTATACTCAACTATGGGCTGTTATGAGATGTAAAGGCTGTTTTGATTGGCTAAGATATATACGAAAAAAATCAAAAATAAAATATGTACGAAAAACAAAAATAAAATATGAATGCAAAACAAAAAAAGAATGTATGCAAAACTGAAAAAAATGTGTATGCAAAACTAAAATAAAATATGTATACAAAACTAAAAACAAAACATGCAAATGTCACTTTTATGCCACCGCCATCTTAAACTCCACCTCAAATATTTCAATGTCGCAGATCGAAAATAAGTCAGTATTCAGTATTTAAGCAGAACTCAAGATGACATCTTTAGACCTCTGGAACCCAAAGTGCGTTGATATGTAGCATATCAACGCACTTTGGGGTCAATTTCTCGATTTTGACCCCAAAGTGCGTTTGACCCCAAAGTGCGGTGCGAAGTTTAACGCACTTTGGGGTCGGACCCCAAAGTGCGTTTGACCCCAAAGTGCGGTGTTACAGTGCCCGTTGTTTTTTTTTTTTTTTTTTTTGTTGTTTTTTTTTTTTTTGTTGTTGTTTTATATTTTTCATTTTTTTTTATTTACTTTATTTATTTATTCTTTTTTGGGGGGCGAATATTATCATAAAACCAAAGTGTACGCAGAAAATATTTTGTTGCTGTCGCTGTTGTTTTTCTGCCATGGAAGTGGGAGGAGGTGAAGAAGTTTCAAAAAGGTATGGATATAGATATGTGCAGATCAAACAATAATGAGGGAAAGCAATGTCAATTTCACACAATATTTATAATGTTTTATTGTAAATTACTTACTATTATGTACTTTTATTAAGTCGGTGGAACAACAATTGTAGCAAAAGAGATTATCCTATGACGTTTTGATACTTAAATCCTGTTGGGATACAATTATTTATATTTGGTTCCCACACTTCATTCAGCGGACATGTCTTCACGTATGCGTCTCCATATGCATCGCACTGAATGAACCGGTGCGGGTCCCCTGGGTACGGATAATATTGTACATCGCCACCAGTATAATCTTTTAAACATGGATTTTTGTGTCCATCATAGGTAACTCCATTTGGTCCGAACAAACTTGCTACAATATCCCTGTATAAGCAGGTCTGAACAGCCGCGGAGAAATACTTGTGTTCACCGCAATCAAAAACTGTACCTGTATTAGCAAAATTACCACACTTAATATATTTTCTGTCATCAGAAGGGAATGGCCAAATATATAACCCATGTGATATATGCTCAAAAGTGCAGGGATTATTAAATGGTTTCGGTGTTGTTGGCAATGCCACGTGAACAGTGGTTGGCGCATGCGTAGGATGATATACTGGTTTCGTTGGCGCCTGCAATGTCGTTGTTATTGCAGAAGCGTGAACACAAAGACTCAAGGTATTATCAAATCTCTGGGTCGGCAAGCAATACACGGCTATAAGGTGTCCAGCGTTGCACATGAGATAACGGTCCGTCTTCCCGGGGTATGACGCGGTGAATGAATCTGTCTTCCCGCACACATTTGGAATAAACGGTTCTGAAAGAAATAACTTTCTGAAAAATTTCTGTGTTTACTGTTCCATTGATTAATATATAACCCTATCACTTTGATGCAGTTTATTTATAAACTTACGAAACATTTGAAAGGGCATTGCGATATAATGAGAAAATCAAACATTAAATTGTTTTTTTAATAAAATGCCATTAAGGACCTTGTGAGGATAATCATGTATATATATGCGAGCGTGCCATATTGGTATTCCCTAAATTGATGACGTCAAAGCGGAAAACACCCCCATCACCAAAAGGGTAGCTTAAAATAGATTTCAATTTGTTTTATTTGTCGTGTAAAAGAAAATCAAATACCTGGTGTTCCTTTGATAATGAAAGGGCTGTCAACTATATCCTTTTGGCCACAACGACTCACCAGACCTGCTTCTATACAAACCTTATGATCACCTGTAATATATCAACATCTCTTATATTAGTTATAAAGATTTTGACAGGTTATATAGCCTTATATTAACGGTTGCTTGCATATATAACCCAAGCCGCAAGGCGATTGTTATATTGCAAACAACTGTCTATATTATTAGTTATAAAGATTTTGACAGGTTTTATGGCCATATATTAACGGTTGTTTGGAAATATAACCCGAACTTAGGAGCGTCATTGAAAAATGGTTCTTTTACTCTTTAAACAGTCTTTATTTTGGGT
The DNA here is from genome assembly GCF_026571515.1 of Ruditapes philippinarum. NCBI lineage: Eukaryota > Metazoa > Mollusca > Bivalvia > Venerida > Veneridae > Ruditapes > Ruditapes philippinarum. The sequence continues at coordinate 175,966 of NW_026857840.1, read as the reverse complement.
ATGTGATGAAAAGAATATTATATTCGTATAGGTTTAATACTGATTTTATTGAACTAGTTGAATAAAATAATCTTATGCTCACCAGAGGCTCACACAATTCGTTCAATAAAACCAGTATTGAACCTACACTCATTTAATATCCTCTATCTTTTGGACAAATACACAGCTTCAAAGATCAAAGATGAAAAAATAATATAGATTTTGTAGCTGTGTATGAGTCCAGTAGAATCAGTATTGAGCTTATCAATGTAAAATGACCTCTTTATTTCACAGCACCACCATTTTTAACATTTTGACATAAGATAAAAGCGCTTAATAGCAAATTAATATACATGTAATTATTAGAGATTGCGCTCCTTCCTGATTAAATAAATTATTGAATAAATAAGTAAGTAAATAACCTGTGTGAATTTGATCTCCTATTGAAATTTTCACTTTGAAGCTTGAATGGCAGTTGTCGTTCCTAAAAGCTAAAATAATCTTGGAACCATCTCTGACGTACACATCAAGAGGAACTTCTGTGGTTACTGATTCGTTAAAGCTATAGATGGCGGAATTAGGAACAAATGCGGTGGAGCCCGAACCAAACACACTTACCGCCCCGTCTTTAGATGTTACCTGAAAAAGTAGTACACTCTTTTAGCGCATTAATCTGAAACAAGAATAAATCGGCCGAAATAAAACTGGTTAATTTCTTAGTTTTCCATGCAGTCATATAGAAATGTTAGCATAGCTTGCATAACAATGCCATAATAATTTCTTGTAGGGTCATTAATCTTGGAAAATGGAACATTGTAAGATGTATGGTTTTCTTAACAAACATGTCGTACTTCGGTAAGTGAACTCAATTTCTAACACCAACAAGAACTATCCTTTACATTTTAATTTAGAATGGCCAATGAGAATCCCATATTCCATTTTGTATTTTTAAAATGACCAATGAAAACTCTTCTTATACTCATTTCTTCCCTGTAAATTTTACAGAAAGTCAAACTGAAAATAGAGCCGTTTTCGGCCGTAAAAAATGAAGAAAAAAACAGGGCGTTCAACCCTTTACTGTTTTAGATATAGAGGGAAATAAAGTATTTTCTATAAATACAGGATTTATTGTCATCGAGTGGTATTAAAATAAATATATCATGAGCGGCGGCAGCCATGAGAGAAATATTAAAATTTTGATACTACAAGCTTAAGATAAATCCTGAATTTATAGGAAAAAAACTTGAATTTTCAGTTTATTATATGCATTTTTGTCTTCTTTTTTTTCTTTTTTTTTACATCATAATTCAAAAGACTCACAAATGACACTTGTGTATTGGCTGAATTAAAAAAAAAAGTAGCCCGGCAAGACAACAGTGAAAATACGGAAATACGTATGTTTCAATGTAGTGAAAAATAAATTCTTACAGTGGAAAATATCAGAAAATGAAAATATGCATTTTATTTCATCAATATTACTTAACATTTCATTTACATGTTTGTATAAGTACAACATAAAAATATATCTACGAGAATATTAACAATACTGGCGTCTTAATTATAACACATTGGTGGTTCATGTAATAAATTGGAAAAAATGAATCCCACAAAATTAATGAAAACGTTGTTATACGATTACAGACAATATACATATACACATACAAAATGCACTTTGAACTGTTCAAAAGGGTTTATAATTCATAATTAGAATACAGGAACTTTGTCTGATAAACTTTTGATACATATTGTTACTTGCTTTTTATTATCATATTACTATTTCAAGTGTGCTGCTTAGGTATGGACAGAAACCTCAAGTATATTCAACTTATTCTTAAGAAACTGATGTTAAGTAAAGCTAAGTAAATATGAGACGCGTCACGACAAAACCAACATAGTGCGTTTGCAACCAGCATGGAGCCAGACCAGCCTGCGCATCCGCGCAGTCTGATCAGGATCCATGCTGTTCGCTTACCAACCCTATTACAAGTAGAGAATCTGAGAGCGAACATCATGGATCCTGATCAGACTGCGCGAATGCGCAGGCTGGTACGGATCCATGCTGGTCGCAATTGCACTATGTTGGTTTTGTTGTGACACAGCTCAATTATATCATTATGTCTAACAACAAGTAATGTATACATACCTGAACTGTTTTTGGTCTGCCTGTTGTTTCCATGACTACAGTGGTGACGTCAGAGGAGCAATTGAATTCGTATAAGCCTGGCTTCAATGCAACAGGTGCTAAAACATGATTTTATTTTAAAGTTATAATTCCTGTTAATGCAAAATATATTCATGCACCAGTCAATTGTATCAAACTTCCGACATTTTCCGTCTCAAGGTTTTCACGGCAAGTGCGGTTGTTAGCGGACCTGAAGATTACCGTCCGCCTATCCTCCACACAGATTTATGCTAAATTCAATGGTTTTGTTTTAGAGCCTTAACAACGGTGCTGGATACTTAGCGGGGATTAAATACCGTCTCACTATTCCCGCAGGGCAGAACTTTTACCGGGGAAACAAGGGTGCATTGTCACAAAAACGCCCGTCACAAAAGTTTTAGGTGGATATGTGGGCGATAAGAAGTGTGACAAGCAAGTAAGTCCCTGCAAATATTTTTGTTTTTATCTGAAATTTTACCTATATATGTGACCATTGCCTCAAACTGGTGAAAACTGGTGCCAAGTTATATTAAAATCCCCAAGTTTTGCTCAGGACAAGCTGTTTTCAAAGAGATCTAAGATGACCTTGAACTTTGACATAAAGACCTGGTTCATGCGCAGTACACTACTTCTCGTGCTGTTGAAAGTTTCTTTAAAGTATTATAAAAGTTCTTCCATGCATGAAGGAGATATGCTCTAGACAAAATCTTGATATTCTATCATCTTTAGTGATCTTGACCTTGCATATATTGCCCTAAATTACATGTGTCACAGCCGCAGTCATGATAATGACCATTTGCGTTAGAATACCCCAATAAAATAACTAAATGGTCCATTTACGCATCTTTATATCTTATCTGAGCTTTGTCCTCTATTTGTGACATTGACCTTTGTCGCAGGGACCTGAATTTAGCGCGACGCTCCGATTGACAGTGGTGAACATTTGTGCCAAATTATATTTAAATCCCTGCCTGTAGGCATGTAGAACAAGCATTTTCCAAATCGGAATTTACATGTAACGTTCAATCTAAAAAAGAGTGGCGCAGTCTTTTCTATATGTATGGCAGATATATACATTGTATTTTATTTTAAACAATTCCTAATATAAACTGTTTGTCAATCGTCATATAAGAGCCAATCTTTAGAAATATATAATCAATTCAGTTGAACTAGGTAATGAACTAATGAGCATAATATCACTTTAATAAGAAATAAAGCCACATCTTACCATTAATTGCAAGACGAGCACCGCTGTGACTATCGGCAGGTAGCTGTGAGAAATTTCCCACTGTTTGTAGATGGCTACACATAGGTTCGCTCACCACTAGAGATAATTCGCGCTAAATATAACAACAAAAATATGAAAATTAAAAATATAAAAAATTGAACAAATACATATAATGTAGAACGATAAAAATTATCACTTTCTATTGCCAGAATTATATTGTTTAATCCGACTGCTACTCTAATCATTAATATTATTGTGATAAGTGAGAGCATACGAGTATATCAAATAACTCTATGACAATAACATCAAAATATAATGAATAAAAAATTGCACGGAAGGGCACCCGAGGACTTCCTCTACCATTGAAGCTGGAAGTCGCCATATGACCTATACTGTGTCAGTGTGACGTAAAAACCGAATAAAAAAGCAACAACAAATATGTATACAATTAATGATGCCAATGTTACGTTTAAGATGTAATAACGTGTAATAATTATAACTTCTTTTTTTCTCTCTTTTTTATTAAATATCTGGAAAACATGACCTATCGGAAGCATAAAAAACAGCAAGATAACATGAAAATTGCTGACTCGGTTTGAGTCTGTACGTGAGGGATAAAGAAATTGTGCAACATCCCTCACGCCCCCTAGCACCGGCTTGAGCAGTTCTCAATTCTCAACAGTTTAAAGTGCTGTTCTCAATGATCCCGAAGGACCAGAAAGATGTAACAACACTGAAGTGAAGTACGGAAAAACTTTTTACGGCTGTGACACCTCACTTAACACCTGCTATGGGATGTTTATAAATATATAGAAAAAAGTGATCTCTCTTGAATTGGCGAAAGAAATGAAAACGGTATTTTAATTATTTCTATTACAATTGCATTACTTTTCTTTGGCTAATATATCCCTACATATTCAAAAAAGTTCATACAGGTTCACATTTTTTTGTTTATTTTTTTTTATTATTTTATTTATAATTTATTAAGAATTTTATAATATAGTGAATTCAAAACAAACTTACTTTATCAATGAGACCACCCACTCCTACAGCAAACACTGTTACGCCATCCGCACGCAGGTTTTTTGCATTTGAGATGGTAGCGACATTATCTGCTGACCTCCCGTCTGTAACCAAGACAACGACCTTGGCAGCATTTGGCCTTGACCCCTGCTGAATAGAAATTAGATCAACGTGAATCTGATTAACACAATGAATACATAAACTGTTCTTCTTTTTCGGAATTATAATAGTCATTATATAACTGTGTAAAATTTATTATGCATGGAGATTTCTTATAATATTGTTAAAATGTTATTTGAAATACTTGTTAGTGTGCCTTATTTGAAATACTAGTTAGCGTGCATTATTTGAATACTGGTTAGTGTGCATCATTTGAAATACTGGTTAGCTTGCATTATTTGAAATATTGGTTAGTGTGCATTATTTGAAAAACTGGTTAGCGTGCATTATTTCAAATAATGGTTAGCGTGCATTATTTCAAATACTGGTTAGTTACCTTAAATATGTAGTCTTGAACATACTGTAGCGCATCGAAAGTGTTTGTTCCCCCAGGTTGGTATGGGATCTTTGATATTGCTGCACGAAGCTGGGAAGCAGACATGCCATTGTCAAGACTAATCGAACTGAACACAACATTGCTGAATGCTACAGCTCCGACATGGGCCTATTTTATCAAAATTCAAATAGTTAATCAAACTTAATATATAAGAAGGTTCTTGATATACAAGAATATCAATAAAATAAACGTTTAATTTTGTTTTGAGTTATCATAGAAATATACTAGACGAGCAGAGATTAAAATGACCATAATAATCATAGTGTGAAGAATAAGAAAGTCAAGACGGTCTCCTGAACATAGCATACTTGGTTCCATTATTCATTGAACACTTAACCTACTGATTTCTTGTAATGGATTTCTCCAGATTTGGATATTTAACAATCTATTCAAAGTTTAAGTGATTTCAATATCAAACTACAACAGCTGAGCTAACAACAGTTTAGAGCCTGGTTACTATGCACGCACGTGCAGGCGGCTTGCAGGGGCCTGTACTGACAGCAAAAGCTAATATGTCTCAGTTCCAACAGGGTAAGGGTTAAATCATCCTGCCTTTTATCTTTTATTTATTTTGTTGTTGTTATGAGATACCATTTTAGATTCAAGTCCACAAATAAATCGTGAATTGCTTTGATTATATTATCTATGATGTTAGTAAAACTAATACTGTACCTTCAGGTGTTTTAATATTTTTAACGATTCCTGGCACAATATTTAATTATTTATCTTATATATATTTCTAGTGCAGGAAGCTAACTTTGACGTATCGCTAACGACAATAGTCAGTTCAATTCAGATTTCTATCAGTTCTAAAAGTAGCAAATGTGTTTTTACCAAGCCACTATCGACGTCAAGTTCGGAGATGAAGTTTTGAACATAGTGTTTAGATTTGTTGAAGTCTGCCTCCGACATGCTAGCACTACTGTCGAGAACAAACACAATATCGAGGTTCTGCTTGAGAAGTGAGTCTTTAATAAAATAAAATAGAGAGCAACATAAGTATGCTATCAAATAATGAATCTTAAAGGGACTCCACTGAGAATTTTTGACATAACGGGAATGGAGATAATTTTTTAGACTAATGCTCCATATAATGTAGGTCTAGACTAATAATTATACAGTGCAAAACTTCTGATCATTAGCTCACTCCATTTTTTTTTCAGAATAAGTATTTTGAATGTGAATAATATTCCAAAATTTAAAAGCGTTGCAACGCTTTTCATTCAAATCGGGCTAAAATTAGCACAAAATACGATTTTCAATTATCTTCATTATCTTTTGCACATTTTAGGCCTTATTATGTTGAAAGAAGACCCTCCAAAGTTGTACAAACTCGAATTTGCAAGTGTTCATGCTGATATTTGTAAGAAATACAAATTTAAAAATCATATTCTAGGCTTTTGGGTCTTATAATGCATAGATATAACATAATGAATATAGGAATATGGTGGTATTAACATATCTGTTTAACGTATAGTATATGACATAGCAGTTCAGTAGCAGTATTTCTGTCGACTACGATATTAAAATATGTGTTACTTTAAATAGTTTTTGCGGAAAAGTATTTTTTATCCTTTTTGTTCGGTATGTTTACTTGATAATCTTATCTGTTCACCGAGCTACAACTTTGATTTTATAATTATAATAAAATATTTGAAAAATTAACAAAATACTTTTCTCTAGGTCTTGTACTGCGGAGATAAAAACATCTAAATCTTTCTTTCCATGGTCCGCCCATAGAGATGCCTGCTGGTTGAGCGTCAATGGGATCCCTCCGGATTTCAAAATGGCCGATAATTGTGCGGCTATGGCGGACAGTAGAGGTTTGCGAAGGTCAGTGTAAGATACCGAGGTCCAGTTTATATAGAGAGCCTTGTCAATATCTTTACGGTATTGGTCCAGTGCTGGGTCTGTTTTGGTAGCATTGAAGTCGGCCTCGTCTATCTGTATGAAATTAATGTTCAAATATAGCTTGCAAATACACTAATGGCGTTAAATCTCCGTATAAATATAACTGTTACATAAACAAATGACATTAAATGGTTTACACAAATATCCTTATGACATTAGATGGTTCGTATTTAAATATAACTGTTACAAAAACTAATGACATTAATTGGTTTACACAAATATCCTTATGACATTAGATGGTTGATATTTAAATATAACTGTAACATAAACTAATGACATTATATGGTTTATACAAATACCCTAATGACATTGGATAGTTCGTATTTAAATATAACTGTTACATAAACTAATGACATTAAATGGTTTACACAAATATCCTTATGACATTAGATGGTTCTTATTGAAATATAACTGTAACATAAACTAATGACATTAAATGGTTTACACAAATATCCTAATGACATTAGATTGTTGGTATTTTAATATAACTGTTACAAAAACTAATGACATTAAATGGTTTGCACAAATATTACTGTAAAATATCCTAGTGACATTAGAAGGTTCGTTTAAATATAACTGTTAAAAACCTAATGACATTAGAAAGTTCGTATAACTGTTATAAATCTAATGACATTCAATGGTTTGCACAAATATTACTGTAAAATAGCCTAATGGCATATGAAGGTTCGGATAAATATAACTGTTTAATAAACTAATGACATTAGAAAGTTCGTATAACTGTTATACAATCTAATGACATTCAATGGTTTGCACAAATATTACTGTAAAATAGCCTAATGGCATAAGTAAATAACCTAATGACATTAGAAAGTTCGTATAACTGATATACAATCTTATGACATTCAATGGTTTGCACAAATATTGCTATAAAATAGCCTAATGGCATAAGAAAGTTCGGTTAAATATAACTGTTAAATAACCTAATGACATTAGAAAGTTCGATAAATATAACTGTTGCACAATATAATTTCATTAACTGGTTTGCACAAATATTACTGTAAAATTTCCTGATGGCAATAGAATATTCGTAAAAATATAACCAGTTGTTATAATGAACACTAACGACAGGTTTGGAGAGACATTTATGTAAACTATCCTGACATTAGATAATTTGTACAAATATAACTGTTAAAATATCCTTCAAAAAATGTAAGATAAACTGCAAAATTAGGTATAATAGGTGATACATAAAGGTGGGTGTACCTTAACAGTAATACTCGAAAATATTTCGGGTATTTTTTGTCATAGCGGTATTACTCGGATAATTTTATGATTATTTAATGCCAGTGAATAAAACCACGGTCCCTCGTCCGAGCGACGAGATAGTGGGAATTCTTACGTTTGCATTTTCAATTATGAATGAATTGGCAGCATGAGTTTATTTATAAATTAAGGTATATGGTCGAGTAAATTCATTAGGAGGAAACATCAATTTGCAGACTGAATAAAATGGCTGAAAGATAGATCCATTAAAGGGACATCACTGAAGTTTTTGACATCTAGAAATAATTTCTCGAGATGAATAGTGCATTTGATGTAGGCCAAGACCAAAAACGTGCGTGCAAAATAACAGATCATTAACTCAGTCCTTTTTTTTCAAGACTGATTATACTAATTGTGAAAATGACCAAACACTGAAAATCGTTCCATCGTCTTTTACTTAAATGTGGCTAAAATAGCACGAATATATGATTTTAAAACTGTTTCCGAGTATATTTCTTAATCATATTTTGCGTATCTTTCAAGATCTGTGTTAGAAATTCAAATGTTCTGTTTTTCAGTTTTTTTTTAACCTCAGTGGAGTTCATTTGAGCCGCGTCACGACAAAACCAACATAGTGCGTTTGCGACCAGCATGGATCACGACCAGCCTGCGCATCCGCGCAGTCTGATCAGGATCCATGCTGTTCGCTTACCAACCCTATTACAAGTAGCAAAAATGATAGCTAACAACATGGATCCATGCTGGTCGCAAACGCATTATGTTGGTTTTGTCGTGACGCGGCTCATTTAAATTGCTCGTAGATATTCTGTTTTTAATTTAGATGATAAACTGCCATAAACTGTACTTACTTTCCAAATACCACCTTTATAGTTGATTTTGTATGTAAACGGGTCTGTACCGTCTTTCGTGTCGGTATAAGCCATTCGCCGTAAATATAGCATGTCGTCTGGGAAAAATATACATGATCTGTGTAGGATACTTATAACAGCCTCCACCACTTCCGTACCATAACTCTCGTCTGTACGTGTTAAGTCCACGCGCTGGCAAGTTCCAATTGTAAGACACACATAAATTAAAAATAATGATTTTAAAATCATGTCGTCTGCTTTCTAATACCAGCTGAGAAGTGTGGAGTATTGTGCGGGTATCTCCGTTGACATGGAAGTATTTATATATCTTAAAGTGATTGCGTGAGCGGTAAGATTAATTCGAATTTAAAATTGTCATTAAGAAGATGTTAGGTGTAAACATGCATCCGTTGTGATGCATTTTTGATACTGTCATGATCTTATTTCCTTGTATATTAATTTTTTTGTCCTTGCGTCAATAGATAAACTGCAAACAAACCACTGTTTCAACTGTAAATTGTTTAAAGCAGTGGCATCGCTTGGTAACAGTTAAATCATAGATACATTTGTGACTCAACATTAAAATAGAACATTTGTGAAATACCCTTGTCGCTTAAAAACGAGACATTTCAAGTTCATGCATCAGGAGATATTGCTTAAATGTTTAACTTTTATCAAGGAAAAAGTGCACGTGCAGTGTGAAAAAAATTTAGCGTTTAGAGTTCAAAATGTAATTGTAATTATATATTCTTAAGGTGCAAGGCATCTGTTTGAAGTTTTGGTAATTTTTTAACAAAGGCAAATAAGGAAACTTTAAACTAGCACAGAGAATTTTCTTAAACTTGACTAAAGAGATTAGTGATCGGGACAAATTGATGAAAAAGAATTAGGGGCTAGCATTTTAACTTGTTTTAGTTACCTTGCACCAAAAGTAAGTTTTAAATCTTTAAGGTCACTTTCGTGAGCACATTTTTCAAAATCAAGCATACTGAAAATTTATTTATTACATGTATTAATATTTTTTAACTTCATCTGCAGTCATTATAGAAAGGTTAAAATAATTCAATCTTAATCACACTTGCATTTTGATGTGATGCATTGAGTAAACAGGGTTTTTATTTCTTCTTTTCCTTCCAAAAAGGACATAACTCGAAGAAAATTGGTATCATTTCACATACTAGTAAAAAGGGTCTCACAATTTAGCACCATATGTGAATTTCCGCAGTATTTCAAAGTTATTCATCGGCCAGTTACCTTAACCATCTTTACCTATATGTTCCCTTTTGGCAATAAAGTACAGTTACACTGTTTTAGTATTCTGTACAGAAGTCAAAATACAACTTTGTTTATATTTTGCAACTTCTATGACAAATAATTTTACATTTAGCGCCACTTTCTTCAATTAACAAACGCCTAACATGCTTTAATATAATCATTTTTTTAAACATTATAAAATCCATGTCTGCCCTTTCTATAAAAGGAAATTTTATTTCGATTCTAAGGCATATTGTGTCTTAAATAAGCCTTTGTTTGGCATATCTCATACAAATCAAATTAAACAAGGCAATATCAGCAAATTGTAAGTGACTGTCAGCCTATTATGTTCGGTAGCTTTACTTCAGTGCACGTTTTTGTTTGCTGGTTCCAGTGCCCGGTAGTGCACGTTCTTGCATAAGCATTACCATGTGAATCACAGAATATATATTTCCCTATGTCACCGGGGTAGGGAAAGTACACGTGGTCTGAATGTTCGTGAATGCACGGGTTACTTATACCAGCGATCCCTGTCATTCCAATAGCTGTGTTGTTGCGTACATCCTTGAACACACACGCTGACGTATCATCGTTCCAAATCCGTCCAAGGGAACATGTAGATCGCAAAGCAATTCCGAAATGAGTGCACGTCACGTATACGGACTGGTTCCCGCATGGATCATTATGATACATGTCGCTGTTAAATAGTCCTTTATTTGCGCATGGATTGCTATAAGTGCAGCCGGAACCCATCTGACGGCATGGCAAATTTTCTATTGGACACAGGCCTACGAAAATAGTGTCATGCTGGTCGCACATGATGAATTTATGGGCGTCGACCGGATGAGGGTAGAATTCTAAGGAACTATTTGCTGGGTCGCATAGGTCCAATAGATTTTCACCTTATTCAAAAATATAACAAATTATTATTAAATAAAATCATTGTAAATGTATGCATCAAACATGAAGTCACTAGGATATAAACATACTACAATGTAGCGTGTACAGTTGGTTTTGGTTTTTGTTGTTTGTTTGGGTTTTTTTGTTGTTGTTTTTGGTGTTGTTGTTGGTGGTGTTGGTGGTGACGTTTGTTTTTTTTTGTTTTTTTTTGGGGGGGGGGGGTTATTTGTTTGTTGTTATTGTTGTTGTTTTTGTTGTTGTTTTAGGTTTTTTTAAGTTATTTTAAAAATAAAGGCGAAAAGATTTTTTTTCACTGAGTTTGAATTTAAAAAAATAAAGCAATGCTCAAACAGAGGTCTTATTGTTGTCACAGCATGGTGATTGGTAAAACGAAAACCAACTTGGTCATTCGGGGCTATATAAATCTTGTTGCTTTTGATAAAAACAGGATCAGTTTTTTCATGCGAGATATTATCCATACGCATTTAATATAGAAACATTAAAATAGTTTTACACAATGCAAAGGTATTGCTGATGTGTTGAACAAATATACCATTAACTATGCAAAGATATTGCTGATGTGTTAAACAAATATAGCATTAACCATACCAAGGTATTGCTGATGTATTAAACAATGGAAATAAGGAAAATAAGGACCAACATTTAAGTAATTTACCTACCAGGTAACAGGATAACATCATGTGATGTAAAACCCATCTCTAAGTCATTACATGGGCTTACAGTATCTGCAACAATGCAAACACCAATCCTACCTTTAAATAAGAAAAAAAATTAATTTGCGATAAATAAATAATACATGTATTTCAAAATAAATTTATTTTTAAAAAGCTCTGAAACGTGACTGTAGGCTGATTTTGAAAGATTAAGAAATGTGTCCCTATAGAACCCGAGTACCCCAACATTCTTCTGTTTTGTCAGTCTTCGGACGGACAGCGACATAGCAGGACTACGTGAGAGATACACAAGGCCAAATCTATATGCCCCACCCCCAAATTGGGACGTGGCATAAAAGACGTACGTATAGGATATACTATTTTATAAGTTTTAAACAGAGCTGGAAAAGTCATATTGAACGTGTTGCCTTCCATGCTAAGGGATTTATATGAGTCCAAATACATCCCATTTTGTTTAATAATCTATTTATTCTATACCCAAAGTATTTCAAGGAAAGCGCCAAAAGCTTTCAATTTCAAATTTATAGATATTATTTAGATACTCATGTGATTCTTTTTGCTTTATTCCATATCTGAGTACAAACACCGATCTTCTGTAATCTAGACAGATAGCTTCCTCACATGAAAGAATCCAAAGGCCATGGCGGGGTTCGAACCCAAGGCGGTGAGGGAAAAGTTGTGTACAGTCGCTCGACGGTAAACCTTGTCGGTACATAGAAGAAGTCGTTAACACATAATGTACTGGATCGTGCAGTGTTCAATTGAATAAATTCATTTGAGAATCAACGACTGGATGTTAATAATGAGTAATAAATAGTAAGGTGTGTAATAAATACCCTCGAACAAATCCTTCCCTTGTTTCACATGGACAGTAAAAGAACCAGTGCATGTATTGTTCGCTGATTGTTGAGAGACGTTGATGAAGATAGGGTCAGTTCCTCGGACATATAGCACGCCCGTGCTTGTATCTGGTGTACCAGAATTTAGTTTGACATCGTGCGCTGACTGGCTCGGGTTCATATATTCCTTTGCCCCGTAAAGAGTAACCTTACCACCTTGTGAGGAAACCTGACACAATTATATCGTACGCTGTTAGTCATGTAACATTAAATAACCCCCTATAGTCCAGGCTAGGTGATGGAAATTATTAAGAAGTGCTCTTAAGATATTGAAACTTCGGTTGTAAACCACGCCTTTAGAAAATTGCAATAAGGTTATCTCTTGTCCCCTGTAGTCTTGTTTAGGGGATGGAAATAACTAGGAAGTGCTCTTTAGATATTAAACGTTTGGTTGTAAAACGTATCTTTAAAAAGTTCAATAAGATAATCACTTGTGACTTTATGTAATTAACATGCTTTGATATATTTTCAGTTTAAACATACATGCATTTGATTAAAGCTCATGCAAAACAATTCCTTGCAACTTGTATTTATCACGTTTGACCAACCAATACTGGTGTCATATGAAGAATCATGGTCGTGACCCGAATATGGCTGGGACCAATGATCCCTGTGTTTAGAGGTAGATATCTTAACCACAAGGCCGCCGCTTCCCTTATTTTTCGAACAGAACAATCAAACGTAGTTGATGCATGTATGCCTGGACGTAAAATTATTTGAAAATGTACAATTGTAATAAAAAAGGTAATCAATTCAATTATCGCTACCTATATGCAATAGGTAATTGACATACATGTATGTAAAAAGGGACAAGAGCGAGTGGTCAAAGATAATAATTTATACCCACCATTACACTAACAGAATTAGTCGTGTCTGGTAATTTTGCTACTATAGATCTATTACACGGATACGTATAGTTACCAGCTTTAAGTAGCACAGGCACTGTAATGAGATAAAAACGAAAATACGCTGTAATGAGATAAAATACATGTACTGTAATGAGATAAAAGTACATACACTGTAATTAGATAAAAGTACAGGTACTGCTATGAGATAAAAGTAAAGGAGCTGAAATGAGATAAAAGTACAGGTATGTAATGAGATAAAAAATACATGTACTGTAATGAGATAAAAGTAAAGGAGCTGAAATGAGATAAAGGTACAGGCACTGTAATGAGATAAAAATACATGTACTGTAATGACATGAAAATACAGTTACCGTTTTGAGATAAAAGTACAGGTACTGTAATGAGATAAAAGTACAGTACTGTAATGAGATAAAAGTACAGGTACTGTAATGAGATAAAAGTACAGGTATTGTAATGAGATAAAAATACAGGTACTGTAATGAAATAAAAATACAGGTACTGTAATGAGATAAAACGAAAATGCGCTGTAATGAGATAAGAATATATGTACTTTAATTAGATAAAATTAGAGACACTGTAATGAGATAAAACGAAAATGCGATTTTATGATATAACAAATACATGTACTGTATTGCGATTAAAGTACATGAGTTATAATTAGATAAAAATACAGAAATTAAATATCTTAGCAATTTAACTAGAAAATTAAAGAACTGTCCTGTACAATTTATTTTAGAACTATCCTTTACATAGAGGATATTAAATGAGTGTAGTTTAATATTAAATTTATTGAACGAGTTGAATAAAAACATATTAGGCGAGCCTCTTACCACTACATACATCTCGCACTAATCTGTCAATACTGTCGTTTAATTTATGTATTTTATCAACTTGAATGGTGTTACGACAGGATGGTACCGACGCTATGTAACTGAATCTGTTGTTGAAAGTATTTGTTATATTTTCATTAACTGCTACCACGATAAGTGAAATACCTGTAAAAATGAAGCATTAGTAAATAATGTGTTTTATTATATACTTTTAAATGAAATATTGAGAAACATTGATGAAATAAAACGCGTATTTTCATTTCCCGTATTTTCAGTGTAAAAGAAAAGTATTTTTCACTGCGGTGAAACTTATTTTCCGAATTTTTACTTGAATGTGTCTTGCCAGACTACTTTCTTCAAAATTCAGCCAATACACAAAATTTAAGCAGAAATCTTTCAAATTGTAATGTCCAAAAAATGTATATAATAAACAGAAAATTCCAGTTTTTTTTCTATAAAAACAGGATTTATTTTCATCTTGTGGTATGAAAATTATCATATTTCACTTGTGTCTATCGCTCGATGAAATTAAAGCCTGTATTTATATCTTTAAAAAAAAACTTGAATATTCTCTATATACATGTATTATCCAACTTCGTTACTGAAATGCTGAGAGAGAAAAAATTTCCTCTATATATTAATTCATAATTTTGTGAACAGTTTTTGCTTATTCGTTTGCGATTTAAATTCTCATCATTATGCATTGTTAAGAATTATTAATAACGGAATAAAGAGGTTTTATATGGACGTGTAATAATTAATTATTAATCTTGTGGCTTAATTCCGGGTCTTTCAGGATCATCTCTCATACTTAGTGTGTTAACTTCATATATTCAAACTTATAGTATGATAGTTCAAACCCACCTTCACCCTCTAATTTTTTGGCTTCTTGTTTAGCTGATTCTAACTTAGAAATTCCATCTGTCAATAGAACGGCGACACGTGCTGAGCCACCTCGAGCGCCGTGTGCCGTTGTGAACATATTTTCACGTGCATACTTTATTGAATCCGCCGCAGTGGTAGGTCCAGCTGTGTACCTTAAAATCTAAAAAAAAATTTAAAAAAATTGAACACGATAATAAATTATTAATCTTATGGCTATGTGGTCTGTTAAACAACATAATGAAATAAATTGCAATAGGGAACAATGTTCTTGTTTTGTTTAAAGGAACATTATGCCTCAGAAACAATTGCAAGTAAATACTTACTTTTTTAGAAAGGGCAAACATGAATTTTATTACATTTATAAATAATGGTCTTAGAGCATGTGAGATGCTTATTAATTCAAGAAAGTAGCAGAGTAAGTAGAATTGTATGGCATAATAGTAGCAAAATGTAAACAAAGTGGTATTTGACTACAATACAATATACTAAATCACTGTAATTGCACTAATTGCCAGAAAATAACAGAAGCAAAACATGGGTCAGATAACTGGTCATTCAATATCTTTCTTTTTTTTTAAACTATAAAAGTACACCAAAAATAAAAAGCATTTCATCAATAAAAATAAAACCATTTCTGAGGCATATTGTGTCTTTTAAAGTAACTTAATGAATACGCTCACATATTCAACGCATAGTACTTTTGGCCTGCTGAAACCGGAAGTGCTTAGACATTGCCACCAGTATAGACCCAGGAAAGCCCGCTTATCCCTGTAGGCTGATTCGGTTCTACACACGCAGCTCAAATGTTGTAGTTTTTTATTTTGATATTTAAATCCTCTAAAAGCGAGCTTTACGGTAACACGAGTACCTGCTAAAAGTGATGGTTTTAAAGCTTTCGTCCGAAGTTCTGAATTGACACATCGCAACTTTTCGAATTACAAGATAACGATAAAAAGCGAGGAATTCTGACTGAAAACGGACGCGTAGACTGGTCACTCGCGCACTTCTATGGGAACCATAATATGGGACAGGGAACCAGAATGAACGGAAGCTGTGTATAAAATACCGAATGACAGTTTTTATTAAAACGGAAAATGTAAAATGAAAAGTGAACGCTTATTTTATACTATTTCACGGTAAAAGGGAATCGAACTCGCTTTGAGGCTTTGCCTTTTTCATATTATTCACTTGTACAGTTCAAAGCAGCCCAAATCGATGTTAGTGCTAGGTCTTCACAACTCGCCATTTCTTTTTCAGTTATCTAGGGCATAAATGTGAAACGCTTAAGTCCTATCGTAATATCATAATTCATTTTGTTACTATAAATACATACCTTTAATGCATTAAAAAGAGTGAATCCTGGTCTTGAACTGTTCAAATACCACCCGGCTATTGGTTGCCCTTTCTTGGTTACTATAGCAACCCTCGTGTTATCATTTTGTACCGGAAGTTTAGTTATCAATGCCTGAAGGTAAGAAATCACGTGCACAAGATCCGGGGTTGAGAGGTTATGAAAGTCAAGGACAATAGCAACATCAATTATCTTCTCTGGGTCGCAGTCTGAAATGATTTACCTCAAATTGTAAAATATTAATTATCGCATTAAATGAAACTTTTCTTTGGGAAAACTGATTTTCTTGTAAATTGACAGTAGCGATGTATTTAGACTTTATAAACATAACGATAATATAAATAGACATGTATAATACTTCAGAGTCTATTTATCTTATATAAAATAGAGGCTACAGTATTATACGCATAATCACATGTAATTGTTCTTCGAAATAAGCGGAAACGTTGGTAAATAACAATAAAAATTCGCGTGTTTTTTTATTGTTTTTTTTTTCTATCCTAAATTCTTGGAAGTAAGAAAAGAAAGAACTGAAACCTATGGATGCACGCATTGATAAATCGAGAAAATGCTTGAAAATGTATATAAAAAGGTCTATATCAAAATATACATAAAATGGTCTATCACATTAATGTTGAAGAAATCATATACATAGTTTTACCTGCACGAATACTTTGCGACTTTGAAAAGAAATCAAACGCCTGGTTGCCGTCACGAAGGATACCCCATATTGACGCCTGCACCTCAATGCTATCTGGAATACTACGTACATTTTTGGACAGCAACAATAGAGACGCTGCAAGGCCAGAATATATCGGTTTCCGGAGGTCGTGCCACGTGACATTTGTCCAATCAATGTTGAGATTGTTCTTAATTGCTCGGTAACTTTCGTATAATTTCGGATCATTCTTTGTCTTATCAAATAAATCTTGTCCAATCTGAAATAAAACAAATGATTTGTTCTGTTTCTTTAGTAAAAGAACGCGCAGACTCCAAATTGTAATCGAAAAGGTCAACAAGTTCTTGTGGCTAGCTCTATAAATTTATAGTTATTGGTTTATCAGATATGCAAGCGAACAGCATGGATCCTGATCAGACTGCGTGGTAGCTCAGGCTGGTCTGGATCCATGCTGGTCGCAAACGCATTACGTTTGTTTTGTAATGACGCGGCTCATATGGTTCATGAAGTGAAATTGTGTGAAAAATGTAAATGGTTATTATTGTAATACATACAATAATACATATTATTCAAGAAAAACTTAAACACAGCCTCAGTAGAACGACCCTCTGTATATCAAAAGCCTATCTATCTACAACAACAGTATCATTTTTCACAAAGACCTGCAGAAAGTAACTATTTTCTTTGCAAAAAGTAAAACCTTCGTAGAACACCACCTCGCAACAACGGCCAAAATATTTGTTTCCCAAAGGATAATGCTCTACAGATTTTTTTTCCTGTAAAGAATAAAGTTTTACAGAGTTTTATCTTACATTCCATATTCCTCCGTTATACCCCTGTCTGTATGTTTGTCCGTCTGTTCCATATGTCGTTTCAATGTTTGCCATCCGTATTAGAAAGAAATCATTGTCAAGAAGACACGTTTGTCCAATCAAATCGACTGTTTGTTGAACTACCTATTTATGCAAACATAAATGAATAACTGCGAGATAATAAATGAAGAATTCTTTTAATATTATAATTTTATAATTTTTTGATGTTGTTGTAGGTTCTTTGGGGGGAGTTGCGTTGGATAGGGATAGGACGTGTAAAAACCTACTGTAATGTTACTTTTTTGCAGAATGAAAATTATATGGATATGTTTACAAACAGCTGTTACACGCCCTACTTGTTTTAAAAAACATGCCAAAATGTACGGAAATTGATACGAAAATAAAAAGTTTATTTCCCAGAACCAAGTTATTTAAGATATTCTAGTATTGTGCTATAAGATTAGATATAAAAACAAACAAATTTGGAACGACTAATTGCAAGAAATATGGAGTGCTGTTCTGTTTTAAGGTTATTGTTGTTGTTGTATTTTTTTTTTTTTTTTTTTTAGCACCTCGATTATTGATTTAAAAACAACAACAACAACATATTTGTTTTTCAGCAAAGACAACACTATAGTTCGGAAGGTAAGTACTTGATTTCTTAACAAAAAAAATTAAGTCTAGTGATAATTAGTCTCACCTCAAGTCCTTTTGCACCATCTTTAAACACATCCTCACTAAACGCTGCAACTCTTTGATAAAGTATTATCAAAACAAATCCTCTGATTATTTCCTTTGGTCCTTTCATGTCCAATGAAACACCTATATATATCTACTCATATATATGTCCTATACAGACTTTTTCTCTCTGAGATTGCCAATGTCTTTAGTTGACCTTTGATATACTTATCTTTAAGTTATGCATGTATCTTGGGAAAATGTCAAGTCGATATAAAAGTATGTATGTCAAAAGTGAGATAATGTTTATATCTGTTCATGTCCGGTAGTTGTATCAGTAGATTTTAGATTTCAGTTGAATTTCAAGAATTCAATATAAAGATGATATGCCATTTTAATTTACTATGTCATGTTATCAATATAACCAGTGTACTAGTAGTGAAACGGAAATTTTCACTTTATAATTGTATATAGTTTCACATGGAGTGATATAACTTACATGAAACTAATAGTTTTTTTCTAAAAGTACAGGATTTATTTTTATCGAGTGGTCTGAAAGTAAATATTTCATGAATTAGTTGGGGCGCTAATTAGCGTGTTTTCGCTCCGCGCCCCCGGCATTTTAAATTGTTAATTTTCGACATTTCGCTAGGCGGGGTAGCGGGGGGAAAACACGAATGGCACAAATCAGCCAACATAGTTTATTATAGCTATTACGTAGTAAGAGACACAAAAGCCTAATAAGGAGTCTAAAACTCCCTCTTAGGACTTTAAAAATCAACTCTTTTGTAGGAGATACAAAAGATTAAGTAGGAGTTTAAAACTCTAACGAAGGAGATACAATGCCTAATTAGTTATTTAAAACTCCTACGTAGGTCTTTGAAAACGTAGGAGTTAATATAATTCCTACTTACTCTTTTGTTCTCCTACGAAGAATATATATATATAAAAAAGCATAAGTATGTGATTTAACTCCTAATTAGGCTATTGTTATACGGAAACGCCCCGTTCCAAATTTTTAATGTTCTATCAAAAATAAAAAAAAAACAACCCTAATTAGGAGTTTTAAACTCATACGAAGGACTTTTAAACTGTTACGTAGGAAATAAAAAACCAAATAAACAGTTGAAAACTCCTACATAGGAGGTGCAAAAACTTTATAAGGGGTTTAAAACTCTTACGTAGGGCTTTTATTTTCCTACGATGGACTGTTAAACTCCTTTATATGAGTTTATAACTCGTACGTAGGAGATAATAAAAATGCCTAATTAGATGTTTTAAGCCCCTACGTAGGAGTTATACAGTCCTACGTAAGAGTTTTGAACTCCTAATTAATTTTTATTTATATCCTACAAAATGTCCGTATTAGGCTTTTAAAACTACTTATTACTAAGAACCTTAAGATTTTGCAACAGGCGGTTCCGTACTTAAACACTTTTAATGTTTTCACTTTAAAAAGATTTTCGACCATGCGACCACATACATGCATCGAGGACATGATGATAGGAAAGTGACCGTGCGACCACATACACGCATCACAAGATTCCGCGCAGTCTGATCAGGATCCATGCTGTCCGCTATTAGTTTTTTTTACTTGTAATAGAGTCTTTAAGCGAACATCATGGTCGCGAACCCATTATGTTGGTTTTGTCGTGACACGGTTCAAATTTATTTTCGGTTCCAGCAGTGTAAGGTGCAGTGTTGTTAACCATGGTCATATTTGCACAACTTGTTTGATCTAAGCTCAATCAAAGTTGAAACCAATTCTATCACAAAGCTTTCAATCTGTCTTAAAGTTTATGTAATTGTAGCATCTTTAAACGTTCATTTGTTATATTTTCTCATTGAAAAGCTATAAACGCGAAATGTGCATGAAGAAACACTATTTAATGACACATATTAAACGTTATTTCAAGTCCATCAAATCAATGCCATTTCACATTACCTGAAAATATAACGAAAAAGCATACGTCTATAGACTCAACATTGAATGCCGATAACATATTTATTACATCCATATAATTTTTTAGTCGTAGTAAATCTTGTTTTGTCCTGTAACTGCGTGTTAATAAAAGTCCTCTAAATTTCGATGCATATTTCGCATTAACGTTCTTTTCTGTCATCAGAAAAGGTTTTCAGTGATAATATAAAGCTTCATTTTGTGCGGACAAATGTACAATACGAACAAAAAATAAAATAATAAATGAGTGAGCTTGATTTTATAGGTATTTCAGTACTTTGCCACTCTCGGATATTGAGAGTTTGGTGAGATTTGGTTAAAGAAATAAATATGTGTGAGTTAAACGCTTAGAAACTGCTGCTAATTAGTTCAAGACCTTTTATGATATTTAATTCAACCTAAATATAACTAGGATGTTCTTTGCAAAATCGATATGGACATTTGATATTCTTTCCGAACGAGACTTACTTAATTCAACTGTAAAAAGGCATGGAAAAGAAAGGTAACTCTTCAGAGCATATTGGAAGTACTTTCAACTAAGGAGTTGTCTCCCTTTCAATATAATTGAAATGTTGTATATGTTGTTACGTATTGGTGAGACTTAAATAAAGATTATGTATATATTGTGTATGGTTCTTTTGTGAAACTAAACTAAGAAACATGAGTGTTAAGACGGACCTATGTTTCTGTTCTGTATACATAATGTCCACCATTTCTGCCCAGATTAGATGAAATAAAGGTTCTTCATGATATGGGCCGTGTCACGACAAAACCAACATAGTGGGTTTGCGACTAGCATGGATCCAGACCACCCTGCGCATCCGCGCAGTCTGATCAGGATCCATGCTGTTCGCTTACAAACCCTATAACAAGTAGAGAAACTGATAGCGAACAGCATGGATCCTGATCAGACTGCGCGGATGCGCAGACTGGTCTGGATCCATGCTGGTCGCAAACCCATTATGTTGGTTTTGTCGTGACGCGGCTCATTATATTTTAATATATATAGTGACTTGCGTGTATGTATATATAAAATGTACATGTATAATAACGTCATATTAACACCTGGCTCAATATATGGAATATGGACCTTTAATAAGGTCACTTTCAAAATAGAGCTACCTCAAATGTTCACGTCAATCATCATAAGATTGCATAAGAACGCATTCACGATCTTATTATTATTGATATTCACTTATTTACTTTTTTTTAAATTTTTATATTCTTTTTTTAGTTTTTAGGGTTGAAAAGCATAAAGGAAATTCGGAAAATTATTAATACATAAATGAAAATGTCGTATGGTTCTTCTTCGATCTATTAAAGAATGGCTGTTTAAATTATGTCTGTAAAGGACATAAAACAAACGCCTTGATAATTTTATAAATAAAGAGAAACAACTTCTCTGAAATATATATTTATAAAAAAATCGCATGCGTGGGAAGTTTGTAAAAACTGAGGCCCGGTATGCAAGTTATGTCTAAATGAAATATAAATAACAGTGTGGCAATACCACGTGACATTGACGTCATTTTCGGCATCATTTCCAAGACAAATGTTGCTCGATTCGGAAAAGAAAAAAGCCGTAAATATTTTATTTTTGTACCAATTTCTTTGGGATATGCACCAGTCTACGGGGAAAAATATAAGCTTTCCACAGAATATTGGATCTTCGTCAGTTTATAAGCCGTTTTATCAAACACTTTGCATAACCTTGGAAGTTGCTTGTATTAGAGCGGGCTTCAGTTGCAAGCTATTTCGTTTTCTGGCGTTATCTGGTCTACGTCATGATTAAAAAGTCAGGTTTACATCAACCGGGAGTACGGAAGGCAAAACTCTACCTAAATATGTTCATATTTTTATTATGAATGACATAAATCTTACATTTTTCTTCAATTGTCAATTCTGGCACCAGTTCCAAGTCGAAAAAAAGGACTACAGTTTAAAGCAGATTTTAGAATCCGTTGCAAATGCAAAGCAACATGCCTACCGTTCTCTTTCTATAATTATGTTAACCATGAAAAACATTTTATTTACTATACGATTTACATAAACACAAATGAATATTTAAATGATTTTTACTCGCTGCGCTATAAGTGATTTTAAAAGTCGTAAAATTGTTGTCTGCATTTGTAAAGAAATTGATTTGCTCTTTAATCATTGTTCTTTCACGGTAATGATTATGAAAAATCTATTTGTGTCATGTAGCAATACTAAACGTGGAATTGAAAACAGAAACCCTAAATATCGCCCAAAACGGCAAAATTGAAAATGTTGCAGGCTCGGATTGACTTAGCTAGCCTGTCCAATGAACGTGCACATTCAGGATCACTTCGATTTGTATGCTGTGAAAAGGGTTACGCCTCAACGCGGCAATTTTAAAGTCAAAGGTTATTCTTTTGTAAAGAGTTATTTATACGTATAACCATATATATATAAAAAGAACCTGTAGCATTGTTTTAAAATAGTATGATAGATTCAGCTTTTTAACACAGTGGCACTCGTTGATAAAAAAATATTTTTACATCCTGTTTTCATACCCACAGTAACCGTTTTTCGTGAACTGGATATAACTTCGTTCACTTAAAAACACTATTAAACACACTATTAAACACTATCTATTTTATAATTGCATTTATTTCTGTTGATAAACTGCATATCTGACAAATTTAGTTAATTATATCAGTCAACTCAGCTTTATCAGAGAGCTCACCAATATACATTGTAAAGAGAGGAAGGGAACGGAATATTTATGGTTTGAACACATTTAAATCGAGTAGAACTTTTTAACAATAATGTCTCTTTCAACTGAATAAAAACGATAGGGCTATTTGGTACTATTTCTTATCGATGTGGTCATTGGCTGTAAATGCATGGATTATTGCACGCGGCATGACCTGCAGATGTCCTCAACAGGATTTTTGTAGCATTTTAAGATTTTAACAAGAGCCACCGCCGGGCGGGGGCAACGCTCGACTTTTTACTTTTTCTAAACGCAAACATAGAAAGGTTTGAACATATATTGATGTTTCCTTTTTATAAATTTAAATGGTCTGTCTTGTCACATTAGTTTTGTTTATATATTTTGTATATATATGAATAGAAACATTAAGCATATTTCTAAAAATAGCAACAGTACGCAATTTCTAAAAATAGCAACAATGACGCAATTTCTAAAAATAGCAACAATGACGCAATTTCTAAAAATAGAAAAAATGACGCAATTTCTAAAAATAGAAAAAAATGACGCAATTTCTAAAAATAGAAACAATGACGCAATTTCTGAAAATAGAAAAAGAAATGACGCAATTTCTAAAAATAGAAACAATGACGCAATTTCTAAAAATAGAAAAAAATGACGCAATTACTAAAAATAGCAACAATGATGCAATTTCTAAAAATAGAAAAAAATGACGCAATTTCTAAAAATAGAAAAAAATGACGCAATTACTAAAAATAGCAACAATGACGCAATTTCTAAAAATAGAAAAAAATGACGCAATTTCTAAAAATAGAACAAAAATGACGCAATTTCTAAAAATAGCAACAATGACACAATTTCTAAAAATAGAAAAAAATATGCAATTTCTAAAAATAGGAAAAAATGACGCAAATTCTAAAAATAGCAACAATGACGCAATTTCTAAAAATAGAAAAAAATGACGCAATTTCTAAAAATAGAAAAAAATGACGCAATTTCTAAAAATAGCAACAATGACGCAATTTCTAAAAATAGAAAAAAATGACGCAATTTCTAAAAATAGAACAAAAATGACGCAATTTCTAAAAATAGCAACAATGACACAATTTCTAAAAATAGAAAAAATGACGCAATTTCTAAAAATAGGAAAAAATGACGCAAATTCTAAAAATAGCAACAATGACGCAATTTCTAAAAATAGAAAAAAATGACGCAATTTCTAAAAATAGAAAAAATGACGCAATTTCTAAAAATAGAAAAACATGACGCAATTTCTAAAAATAGAAAAAAAATGAAGCAATTTCTAAAAATAGAAAAAAATGACGCAATTTCTAAAAATAGAAAAACATGACGCAATTTCTAAAAATAGAAAAAAATGACGCAATTTCTAAAAATAGAAAAACATGACGCAATTTCTAAAAAAAGAAACAATGACGCAATTTCTAAAAATAGAAACAATGACACAATTTCTAAAAATAGAACAAAAATGACGAAATTTCTAAAAATAGAAAAAAATGACGCAATTTCTAAAAATAGCAACAATGACGCAATTTCTAAAAATAGAAAAAAAATGACGCAAATTCTAAAAATAGCAACAATGACGCAATTTCTAAAAATAGAAAAAATGACGCAATTTCTAAAAATAGAAAAACATGACGCAATTATATACATGTATATATATGATATATATATATATTTGATATATATATATATATATATCTATATATGTATATATATATACATGCATATATATATATATATATATATATATATATATATATATATATATATATATATATATATATATATATATATAGATATACCTGCATATATGTATATATATACACACACACATTTATATATATATTTATATATAATACATATACTATACATACACACACACCGATAAATGCACAATCTGAGAAAATTCAGTAATACAACCTTCAAGGTCAAGGTCATTAAAGAGCCCAAGCAAATTTGGGTTTGATAAACAACAAGGTCTGGTCCTTAAGAATGTTCTGTTATGATATGAAGTTTATCCCTTCAAAAATAGCAAAGTTACAGTCAGTTACTGCCAAAACAATGAAAATTTCAATAATTTGACCTTCAAAGGCAATGTCATTAATGAGTGAAGGTCAAGGTCTTTCGGTATATTTTTAACAGTTATCTTTGAAGATTATTATGTTCAAGTTTGAAGACAATCTATTCAAAAATAACAAAGTTACAGCCAATAATAGCCAAAAAAATGAAAATTTCAATAATTTGACCTTCAAAGTCAAGGTCATTGATGAGTGAATGTCAAGGTCTGACTGGTTATTTTTAAGGGATATCCTTGAAGATTATTATGTTCAAGTTTGAAGACAATCCATTCAAAAATAACAAAGTAACAGCCAATAACAGCATGGACAAGCAAAAATTGGACTTTTAACCTTGAAGGTCAAGGTCATTTATGGATGAAGGTCAAGGTTAGTGTGGTCTACTGAAAGGTCTTGTCCCAAGGGTTGTTGTGGCCATGTATGAAGACAATACACCAAGAAATAAAAAAGTTATGATCCAGGTACAAGTTTTCGGACGGCAACGGCAACGGCAACGGCAACGGCAACGCCGACCTGACTATAACAATACCTCTACTTTTTTTTTCAAAAAAAAAAAAGTCGAGCTAAAAAGGACCACACATTAAAATCTAAAACATGATAAAAATAACGCATATACTAAATAAGTGAATTATCTGATATGTAAATAAAGAAGTAAGTCATTTGACAGTTGAAGGATAAAAATTGAATATACTCTTCAAATGTAATCGTAATTTTACTAAGCTTATGTTAGCTATCAATTATTCAATGGACGCATCAGTGGCATATGGACCCCAGTCATAGATCTTGCCGATGTTGCTATTACAGATGTTAATGTAAATATTTATATAATTATTGATAATCATTGTTATTTCCGTCTTTTTGAATGTTTTGTTTCAAGAAATTTGACTGTGATCGATGGCTGTTAGTTTGTAAAATCATTTATCTGTTTACTATTTTCTACTTTGTTTACTCCACATGGCGTCCATTCTCGTTCTTATTCATGGCTATTTTGGGTCTTTTTTTATAAATAGAGAATCACAAGTAATGCAACTAAGTAACAATACTATCAGATTTACACGGCAAAGTTCCAAGTTCAAATTGTGATTTCGTTTATCAAACTCTATAGAAATTTATTATACAACAATTCCAGAAAAAATATATACCTTTTAAAAGTCTCTCTTTTGAGGACAGAAGAACCTATTCGTCACATTCACGAGTGTCAGTGTTTGTCAGTTACTCTTTACAAAAATAAACTGAAAAAATACCTTTAGCTTTACAACACTCGCGTTAAAGTGTAACCCTTTCCATAGCATACAAAAGTGTTTTTTTTTTAATTTTAACTCTTTCTCTCACTGAGAGCACATATATTTCTTATCAATTTCGCCATTGTGAAATAGAATAAAACACATTTTACTACATAGGATAAAATGAGCAATACTTTAAACATCTTCAAAACGAAACCAAAATATTATTTTCCGACAGGACTAAATCTACGTGATTTGACGTGCACTATTGCGATACAAGTAAGTGTTGTTGCTTTAAGGAACAATCAGTTTTTTTCACAATCTCTCTGTGAAAGATTAACAATGAAAAACTAAATTGTAGAAAGAGAACGGTAGGCATGTTGCTTTGCATTTGCAACGGATTCTAAATCTGCTTTAAACTGTAGTCCTATTTTTTCGACTTGGAACTGGTGCCAGAATTGACAATTGAAGAAAAATTTAAGATTTATGTCATTCATAATAAAAATATGAACACATTTAGGTAGAGTTTTGCCTTCCGTACTCCCGGTTGATGTAAACCTTTCTTTTTTATCATGACGTAGACCAGATAACGCCAGAAAACGAAATAGCTTGCAACTGAAGCCCGCTCTAATACAAGCAACTTCCAAGGTTATGCAAAGTGTTTGATAAAACGGCTTATAAACTGACGAAGATCCAATATTCTGTGGAAAGCTTATATTTTTCCCCGTAGACTGGTGCATATCCCAAAGAAATTGGTACTGTACAGAAATAAAATATTTACGGCTATTTTCTTTTCCGAATCGAGCAACATTTGTCTTGGAAATGATGCCGAACATGACGTCAATGTCACGTGGTATTGCCACACTGAATAAGTAATTGGCGTCCGCGCCGAAGCGCGGCGCCTATTGGAATGAAATGAGATTTTGTGAAAGGGCGACAGCAACTTCTCGAGCCTTTTATAGTTGCCAATAATAAAAGCCGATCATTCCGATCGGTATGAGGGTGCTTGATTGTTAATTAGTCGCGATATGTACAATGAATGGCGAACTGGAGAATTTCGCAATGCAAACATTTTCAAATGAAATAACCTTTTCCGTCAATAAATCGCGCTCTTCGGGGTATTTTTGCTTATCATTTTGTAGTACACAGTGGGTTATTATGGTATGTTATTCCGAAAGCTGTTAATAGAATGATGAGTTGATGACCTTAATATTCCGAAAATCTATTTATAGAGGGATGTACTCCTAGGTAATTCCTGGTCTCTCCCGGGATTTACTAATGACCGGCGAATAGTACCACACGTTTATTGTCCGGTCTCTCCCGGTTTTGGAGTAGATATCGTTACAGAACAGAACAAATATTTTACAGATAAATAAGCTTTTTTTCAAAATGAATGTTTGTCACTTAGTTTGGTTACAATAATTAATAAACACAGATCAACTCTCGAATTGATTGATTATTATTATACATAAACATACAATTCGAAAAAAAAAAACCAACAACACAAATCGCATGTTATATTTTATCTATATGAGATAAAAACAATAAATATGTACAATAATTGAGAAAAAATGTACATTTTTTATGGCATTAATATGACACTATCAACTTTAAAACATTTTATATAATTTGTTATTCGTGTTTAGTAAAGATTCCGAGGAATTATTCAAAGTTACAAATCAGATTTTATGAATTATTCAATTGATTGATAATTTAAAAAATGATAAAGAAAAATACAAATGTACATGTATATGGTTTAAGAATAAACAATATTATAAATTGAAAGATTAACCATGATTTACTGACTTTTTCCAGTTAAGTTTTGACTTATAATCGTCGATCATTATGACAATTGAATTCTTAAAATAGTAGTAAACGTAAAAACTCAGTATTAAAATAGCGCATAAAACACACATAAAAAAAGAAAAGAAAACAATATTCAGAAAATCTGTATTTTTTTTTATTAAAATAGAAATTACATTTATTGTATAATAAACAATTATGCTCAACATGATCAACATGGTAATATAACAAGTGTCATATTGTTACTTAGTGTGAACAGATACCTTAAGAGGGGGTCCTCGTTAATAGCAATAACATAATAAGGGACAATTACACAAGTATGGTGTTGATCATGCGTTACACATATGGATTATAAATGATTGTATACATGTATATCCGTTGCTATTAATAACCACGATCATAAAGAAATAACAAGTAATATTCTAATTTCTAGCATGCCGATCAAAGTTATAAATAATGAACAATGTCTTTCGTCCGTTCATTCAAAAGTGATATACAATTCTGGTAAAACCCAATGAACCATTGAAAAGTTTATAAGAATATCTTGTCATCATATATCTACTAGTTCATCTGCACCTGCTGTTTGGACGCCCTTTGATGCTTTGCATCAATGCTTTTCTTGTTAGTTGTTATGATGAAAAGGTGATGAAATGGGAATGCTATGGGATAGTGGTTATATATCGGACTGTAGAGAAATTTAACACATAAATAACAGACAAATACACAAGATATATATACAAATACGAGGACAAATGATACATTAAAACATATTCGTTACGAAATATTTTTTTTCTTTTTTTCTACATGCTTGATTTTTCGATTTATGTTAGTATTACAGTGTATACATTTACGTGTGTGTTTAGATTTGTTCACCCTCGCCACCTGAATCATTACCATATGTGTGAGCAAAGGGGGTTAACGGTGCCTGGACTCTATATTTGGGTTATTTGCGAGCAAAACTAGGCCCAGACAAATAAAAAAAGGTGACAATCCTTATACATGTATATATAGACTATATTTAAAAATTAAGGGTTGTCAACTGTTTATATATATATATATATATATATATATATATATATATATATATATATATATATATATATATATATATATATATATATATATATATATATATATATATATATATATATATATATATAGACTATATATAAGGATTGTCACCTGTTTTTTTGGTCTGGACCTAGTTTTTGCTCACAAATAAACCAAATATAGAGTCCAGGCACCGTTACAACCCCCTTTGTGTGTTAGCATAGATCGAGAGCTGCACATGTTTTCAAACATGGAATTGTCAAACGTGTGTTTATAAAATATTTTAACGGTGGATTTAGAGCATGTTTAACTGTTGAAAACATGACATTTCCAAAGAATTGGAATAAAAAGATTTTTGAGACATAATGTGCCTTAATTAATTAGTGTCGTTTAACTAAATCTTACCGTCTGCTGAGGTCCTAATTAAAGGGGTCAGTACTCTCAGTGCCTCAATGTACTGACCCTCTTTAGGCAAATCGAAAATACTTTAACTATATTATGATCAATTTATCTAAATATATTAAAATATTTCAAAAAATGGCCTATCCATACTTTGCCGGGAATTTGTTATTTTTTACAAAAAAGGCGAAAATTATTGGAGCGAATAGTTTACATAGGGGCCGAACTATTTTGGGGTCGAAATGCGCACGATATTGACGAAGAACAACAACAACAATTAAGATCATAAATTTGTAATTTTTTTAATTCATTTTCTCGACTATTTCTGTAATTGACGCTGTAATTGACGCTGGAATTTTTATTATAAAGCAAAGAATATCATCTGATAGTGTTTCAGAATTTAAAGGTAGGTCTAAAAAGGTAGGAGCTTTGCTTATTTGAATTTTATTTGGCCGGATTTAGACGTTTCGACCACAAAATATTTCGACCGAAAATGGAAAACAGTTTGCTAAGCCAATTTTTTAACAATAACCCGGTAAACAATGATATTAGTGGTTATATGTTCAAACAATGTTTCTTAATTCGGTTCTTCTGAATTGAATCATTGAGTTCAATGAATTTAATGGTTTACAGATTAAAGCCTAAAGGCACAGGCATTCAGCAGCATTTGCCTTGCCAATAATGCCTATTAATGGTCATATTATCATAAAAATAATCTCCCCTTGATCATCAGAAGAACAAAATTACTATCCAGCACCCATTTACTATATAAAAAATATACATTGTATACATGTATAACTATAACTCGCCTTTGCGTATTCCCTCGACACTGTCCACATTTTGCTCCTGCAATTTTTCTAAATAAGGCATATTCATTATTGTTTCAGGCTATTCATTTTAAGAAGGCCTTACAGCTACTGGCTAACCTCAACCGCAACAGTGCGTATAGGCTAGTTGTTTGTGACTCAGGATGTTAGAACTTTTGGCTAGCAATGCAGGCCTGAACAGTTAGCCAACTGCTGCCTTTATTCTTCATCAATTTATGTGTACATTACAACTCAAATTATGTAGATTTCAAGTCCATGGCAAACTATTTTACAAGTCATGAACTGCTTTGTCTGATTTTTTACAACTCCATGCCTTTAAATCGTCCATAAATCAGACAAAAATTCCATTTCAAGCACCCCAGGGTCAATTATCTCAATATAAAGTTACAATTATGTCCAATTATTATTATTGAATTGCACTTTGTCTGTTTGAGACTGCTAAATTTCAGCTGTGGCCAAATGATGACATCCTTTCCAATGCAATAAAAAATTACAAAATTAAAGTACATTATCATATATATTCATTAATGTTGAATTCATACATGTACCCAGAGCAACAGATAAGCTTTGAATGTGAATTGGGTATTACTCCATCATTTCCTTTGGAATTGGGTATTAGCTCCATTTAATTGGGTATTCCAAAACTCCATATCCTATGATTTTAAAGTCAATTGGGTATTCAATTTTTTTTTCTTTCGTCGCTTTGTACGACGCCATATTGCAAAGCATCTATTCATACAGCTGGGACCTACTTATTGACGGTCCCCGCTAAAACAACAGTCTCTGCCGGTCTGTAAAGACTGTCAACCTGATCAACAGTCTCTGCCGGTCTGTAAAGACCGTCAACCTGATCGACGGTCTCTTGCTTTATTGATATGGCTTCGTCGGTCTTTGGAAACCGGGGACCTTCAAAGACCAGAGACCGTCAATTAGTTAGCATTTGATTTGGAGATATTCGGATAGGATGCTTATCCATATAATTTGTCCAAAACTACCAGCGTATGACAGGTAAATTTTGTGGTGATGAAAATGACAATATGCGTGGGTTTTGAAGACAATTGTGTATTTTATTTATTTAAATGGGTTTTGATACCCTTTTTAAAGAAATCAATTGCTTATTTTATAAAATTAATTGCGTAAATATGCAAATACGCACCTTATCTGTTGCTCTGCAATGTACCTACATAATAATGTGAGGACTTTTAAAACTTGTTTTCTAGAGAATGTCAGATGGTCCAGAATACACTGTGTATGAGACAGAGGGCCAGCAGCCAGTGACAGTGACCGTAAACCAGAATGGTGAAGATATACAACAAATACAGTATATTACACAAGATGGTACTGTAGTATCTGCTGGTCAGATTGTTGCAGGCGGTGGCAATGTTATACAGGTTCTGTTCATTAAGTTAAATTTTTCTTCTTGGGTGTCCGTGGCCGAGTGGTAACCGTAAAGTTTGTTAACTTCAAACCATTTTTCCCTCGCTGCTGTGGGTTGGAATCCTGCCAGGGACTTGAATTCTTTCATGTGAGGAAGCTATCCAGCTAGCTTATGAAACATTGATGGTTCTACTCAGGTTATTGTTTGTGCCTGAAATAATGCAAGATAGCACTGAGGTATTTCTCCACCAGTAAAGGCTGGAAAGTTGCCATATGACCTATACTGTGTTGGTGCAAC
Organism: Ruditapes philippinarum; assembly: GCF_026571515.1. Classification (NCBI taxonomy): domain Eukaryota; kingdom Metazoa; phylum Mollusca; class Bivalvia; order Venerida; family Veneridae; genus Ruditapes; species Ruditapes philippinarum. The sequence goes on along the minus strand of NW_026857840.1, from coordinate 143,432 downwards.
ATATCCAACTACAAAAAAAGTTTACTAACAAAGTTCTCTTAATATTGTGTTGCAGAATGCTCTAAGGACAATTCATGTAATGTTTTACTTGTATGATAAAACCTTTGAAATTGTATTCAAACTGTATAATCCAACAAAGGGTTTTGCCATTTCATGTTTGAAATTATATGAAACTATGTCTGACAATCAGGTTCAAGTGAGAAATGCAAACTATTCATATGATTTTACAAACAACTGGTTCATTAAAACAGCAATGATAATAAAAATTAGGAAGAGTTTAACTTCTGTATTATTACATTGAAAAATATTTGTAGGTGGCTGATGGAGTTCAGGGTATAGGAGCCCAGTCAGCAGGTCAGCAGCTTATATTGAACCAGGCAACTTCTCAGGCACAGTCTCAAACTATTGGCACACAGGTATATTAGCTGTCAAATATTTGATTTGACTATTTAAAGAATTTTGGTTATCATACTCATGTTGACATTTGTGTTGGCATCAGTGTTAACATTGGTGTTTACATTGGTTCTGGCAACAGTGTTTACATTGGTGATGGCATCAGTGTTTACATTGATGTTGATATTGGTGTTAGCAATAGTGTTGACTGTAGTGTTGCCATGGCATTAGTGTTGGCATAATGCTTGGTGAAGGGTTAGCGCAACTTCATGTCATATACTGTTATAGTTATTGAACTTTTTCTTCACTTTAATGTTAAGCAATGCCTTTGAGATCATACATTTGTAGATAATTAATGTTAGTAGGATTTAGAATTTCCTGTATGCAAGGAAATCCTGAAAAGCCAAAGGACTCCTCAATCTGGTGTGGTAACTAAATAATTTTAGTCTAAGGGATTCTTCAAATGTTTAATTGTTAATTTTCTTCAAATGTTAATTTTAGGGGGAGAAAAGATTCATGTCCCTTCCTAAATGTATTACGATGTATATAGATTTTGAACTTTCAAAAGAAAAACTTGTCTGTATTGAGTCTGGCTAATTATGCAATTATGATATATTATGTGTTTGAATAAATATGTCAGTCAAATTATGAATACTGTCTATTATAAGGCGCAAAATATGACAGAAATATTGAGTTTGAATTTTTTCCCTCTGTTATTTTTGAAAAAAAGTATAAATTGTTAATTAATAATTTGATGAAAGATAGATACCAATGTACCAGTTACATAATCATATAATATCTTATTTCAGCTTCTACAAGGTCAGACACCCCCAGCCGGGAGTACGGGGACAGCGAATGCTTTAGGGATACCTCAGATGCTGTTCCTTAATCAAATCACTGTAAACGGTCAAACCTCATTCGTACTGGTGGATGCCCAGAACAAACCTGTACAACTACCACAAGGTTGGTGGCCATCAATTTTATTCCCAGTATTTTACAGCCAAATAAAGACTGTTTCCCCTAGCCCAAGATAGGTATATTTTCCCCTAAAAATGCTGATATTTTCCCCTAAAACGCCCTGTGCACATTCTTCACTAGAACCATGACTTAAAAGCAGCTGACTTATATCACCTAGAAGACAGAAAGCTGTCCCTATAGATAGCCTCTGCTATGTACCATGCATGTTACTAAGTAAATTGAATTGAAATTCTCAGTTGTTGGAAATTAGATTTTCCCCTTTTCTGATTTATCAGGCTATATTTTCCCCTTCAGAAAGCCACAGGTTGATTTTAAAATTAAAAATAAAATCACTGGTAGGATAGAATTCATTATTTTATTATTCACTATACCAGTCTTAAGTTGTTATGATTTTGAATTATCCTGGCTGTTTGGTTAAAGTTGTTGATTTCAAACCACTTGCTCCTTACCATTCTGCATTCCAATCCAGCTAGGGAATTTGGATTAGGAAGCTAGCTTACAGATTGCGGTGGTTCTACTCGGTTGCCCGTTCATGCCTGTGATAGTGCAGGGAGATACACTGGAAGTTTTATTCCACTAGTAAAGCTGAAAAATTACAATATGACCTGTACAATGATGGTGCAATGTAAAATACAAGTAATAAAAAAAAGCTGTTACCACTTTGGGCTTAAAGGTAGGCTGGGTCTTTGAATTGTTTTTATGTAAGGAAAGTATCAGGCGAACTAGTTGTAGGTAGTTGGATTTAGTGAGGTGCCTGCTGGTGCCTTTAAAACTGTATATTAAGGAACCTGAAGTCTTGTACATCTGGTGAAGTCACAAAAAAATAAAATTATTATTTATGTACTATTTATTGTTTACATGCCATTATTCTCTCTGTTGTTTCAGGAATACAAGTAATAAATCTACCGAATCAACAACCAGGTCAGCAAATAGCAATGGTAAGAATTAAGAATCTATGGAACAAATATATCATGGACAGAAATTACCATGATTTGTCCGTATATTATCATAGATTGACGATATATTTGAAAGCAAGTTTGGTGTGCATTACATTGTATACTGTATAATTATATTGTGAATTTATAAAAGTGTTTTCTTTGATGGTGAACTTGTTGAACAAGTGAAAACCAAAAGTGAACCTGTATATTGAGGGTTGACTGCAAAAGTACAGTAACTTATATGAAATAAAGAAGGACTTACAACAGTTTTGCAGTCAACCCTCGATATTATTTCATTCAACACTTTAAAATGTAATATAGGTTCAAAATAAGTATTAAGAATAGAAAGAACACTCACTTTAATTTTCTTAAGAAAAAGGGTTGTTACAAAAGCTGATCACTCATATATTACGTACTTCAGGTCAAAAAGTTTTTTTTTAAGTAAAAAACCATAACCTGATGAGGGGTATATCTTACCTAAAACCAGTAGTTTAATAAAACCGACCTGGTGTTTTGATGCGTTGTTCCCGCCTTAAAACCTTTTAATTTAAAATTTATATAATTATGTAATGTATTTGCATGTAGCATCATTTTGAGAAAGTCTTCAAAGCCTCGTGAATCTTTTCAACGTGATTTTTAAACGTTCACATTGTCCAGCTACCATTTAGGAAAAAAGTCAATAATCAATGTTTTTGAAATCCAGATGGAAGATTTTAAAGTTGGTCAGCCAACAGTATAAAGCCAGGTCAGACTGTATGAAAGAGCAGGCTGACCTGACTCTATACTGGTGGTTATGGCTAATTACATTTGCTTCCATTAGGATAAGGGCTAAAGATCCTGAAACTTAATTTTTTTTATGGTTTTATATAAGAAATATAATGCTCAAATGAAGATTTATCAATATTGTAAGTTCCAAAAAGCATTATTTGTAAAGATATTACCGTATTTACATTTCATGGTAATAAAGGGAGGTAATTAGAAATTTATTTTTATAAAGTCTTAGTCAAATTTTTCAATAAGAAATGAATGCATATATTTTAATGATTACATATGATGTGAACAAATATTTGCAGTACATATTTTAAATATTCTTCGATGTTTGAAAATTGTTTTAGAAGCATAATTTTATACATATATAAATTTCACTTAAGTGTGGTTACAACCTTAAATACAACATACAGGATAAAGATATCACTGCTTTATATACCCAGGTGTAGATTTAAAAAAATGGGGTTTCAGTTGCGACATGTTTATTATTTTAGAGGAGATATGAATCATTGAATTACCTCCCTTGAACTGGTGTAAATAAGAGATTGTACGAGTATAAAAGCAGTTTAAAAAGACATGTTTCAGTTGTGATATGTCCATTATTTTAGAGGAGATATGAACATTTGAATTACCTCCCTTGAACTGGTGTAATAAAAGCAGTTTAAGCAAGACATGCCATGTTTGCCAACATGTTAAAAGTGAAGTTTATTTGTTTAAAGAAATATTTCAAATGTTTGTACATTATTGCAGCCCGGTGAAACAGGAGAAGAGCCATTATATGTTAATGCTAAACAATATCACAGAATTTTGAAAAGAAGGCAAGCTAGGGCCAAACTGGAGGCCTTGGGTAGGATACCTAAAGAAAGACAGGTAAACATTGTGAATCAATAGTAATATAGGCGTCAGGTTTGCTGCTCCCTGACCTGTAGGTTCTTGTCCTTGATATTACTACCCACAATATTTTTTCAGGATTTTAGTAAAACGACCCATACCCATGGAATTGGGAATTTCGGCCATGATTTGTAAAAATTGGGGAAAAAATGAATGACTGAAATTTTGAAGTGATTAAATGAATGCAAACAATGCCTGTCTATTATGGCATCTTCAAACATTTAAGCACTATAACACTGAAGAAGCCCTTATTTCAAAGATTTAAGAATTTTTTATTCAATATTTTTGTTTTGTAACTTTCAACGGGGAATTTTTTCCTGTGGATTGGGAAAATAATATACTATTTTCAATTGGAAATATGACCAAATATCGGCTATAAAACATGTTAGATAAGCCAAATTCCTGCTACCTCATTTGAAGTGAAATATTGAAGTGACTTTTCATATGTCACATGACTTGTAATATGGAGAACAAAAAGAAGATAGATTACAATAATTATAAACTCTAAACCAGCTTAAGATGACTGACTCTACCCATGCAACCCATGCAACCAAGATAAGCCTCAACACCAGTGCCGTCTGATCATGGTCTGCACTGTTTGCTAGTTAGTCAGTATATATTTTGAAATTTTCCCTTAAAAATGATACTGGATTTTTTGAGATTGAAACATGAACAAGTCTATTTATAAAAAGATATTTAGCATGGTAAGGATTGATATATATGTTCATATTTATGACAGTGTTTACTCAACATGTTCAGTGTATGTGTGACATTGCTGAAATTATTTTTCCTGCAAAAGTTTTGATCTATATATGATATGAGTTGATAAAAAACCACTATTTATTGCTTCACTGAAAATTTTAATCTTTAATTCCTCTGAAATTGATTATGGACTGTTCTGAAATTTAGCATTTTAAGGTTGACGGGTTACTCTGATAATAGAGGTAATTAGTGATTAAATAAACCTTACCATTTTACCTATGTGAGCAGGTATTAGAATATTAGAACAATAAGATACCATGCTGAAGTGAAACTGTAGTGATGAAGATATATATCTGTATATATAATGTAATACAAACACAAATATTTTTTCACTTTCTGCCATTTTAAAAGTACTTTTTATATTATTTTCAGAAATATTTATACGAATCTCGTCATCGTCATGCGTTAAAACGCCAGAGAGGATCAGGTGGTATATTTGTGAATAACGAGGATAAAAAAGCTGACGATCACTATCATTCACACGGAGATCTTAAACCAACCGCGGCACAGCTTCTATCTAGCAGCTCTAACGATATAAGGTTACCCATAGTAACGCAAGCCTCTGATCTCGTTCTAGGACTTGATACGTAGAAAGAAAATTGATTGCTGAAGCTGTGTGTATACATATATGTACATTAAACCATTGCAACTTGTGCTTCACATTGTGACATAAATCTCGCATTAAGAGGTGGATGATTTATGTTTACAGTACAACAACTGTATTTCAGTTATAGTTGCTTGAGGCCTCAGATCAAATGCTCTTTGATTCATTATTACCATGTTCAAATTCTGTTTCAAATTATCAAAAGAATACTATCTTTATGACTAGCAGAGATCTTACTTTTTCAAAGAAAAATGGGAATGATTTTTATTTTTTAATGAATTAGGTGCAAAGAGGTAATTACTAATTAGCTACTTGTGTCTTGGTCATAATTTTTTTACCAATGTCAAAGGTCATGGCTGCTATTTGACCTTGAACTTTGTCAAATATTCTCATTATTGGTATTTACATGTTGTAAATGTACCATGCCCAAAACCATTGAGAATGTTGAATTAATTTTACATATCTTTTATCTTATCTTTTATCACAACCCTTAATCTGCTGGAACTAAAAGTGAAATGTCTTTATATCATTATATAGCCAGGCTAGTAGTCTACAAATATATGCAGTCTGACAAGACTCTATTCTGTTGATTGCTAAATTTTAGTATTTTGTTATTTTTAGCTCGACTTTTCGATAAGAATAAGTAGAGCTATTGTAGTCACCCGAGCGTTGACGTCTGCGTCGGCGTAACCACTTATGTTAAAGTTTTTGTAATAGTTCAAATATTTTCAGAGTCCATTGACATATGGCTTTGAAACTTTGCACACTTGTTCACCATCATGACCTCAACCTGTAGACAGGAGGAGGTAACTCTATCAAGCATTTTGACAGAATTATGCCCCTTTTTCGACTTAGAATTTATGTTAAAGTTTTTGTAATAGTTCAAATATTTTCAGAGTCCATTGACATATGGCTTTGAAACTTTGCACACTTGTTCACCATCATGACCTCAACCTGTAGACAGGAGGAGGTAACTCTATCAAGCATTTTGACAGAATTATGCCCCTTTTTTGACTTAGAATTTACGTTAAAGTTTTTGTAATACCTCAAATATTTTCAAAGTCCATTGACATATGGCTTTGAAACAAGTTGAAATTTTATACTCTTCTTTGAGAGCATAATAGGACTCTCTCCAAGGCCTATATCTGTAATATGGATTTAAAGAAAAAATTTAACATTTTCTTTACTTAGAAAATTTTACAATACCAAGTTTTTTTTTACTATCAAGCACTAAGAATAGTCGAGCGTTGCTGTCCTACCGACAGCTCTTGTTTAATTTCAAATGGACTGTTCCAAATTCACAACAGGGCATATCCAGTACACAATTTCAGCAGGCAAAGGGCTAATGATGATTGGTGACTGCTTTTTTTGTTTTAATTTGCTTAATTGATTTTTCAATATTTAGTTAGATCATGTAAATAAGTGAATATTTATAGTAATGGGCTTAACAGAAATTTTTTTAAAAAAAAATTCCAGTCCTGATTTTCAATTTAATTTGTAGTATATTTCTTTATTATCTTAGTGCTTTTTGTCATTTTATATGCCCCAGTTGATCTATGTAAGAAATACAAATGTATGCTTTAAAGCAGCATGCCTCCAGATTCATGTTGATGTTCATGAACATTTTTAAAATGTATTAAAAAGTCAAATATTGTCAAGTGCAGAAAGAAAGTAATTCAAAACTTAAAATATAATATAGTTCTTACTGCATTAGTCATGTTGTAGAAATAGGGTGACAAATACTACAAAATCAGTTATTTATTACATATAACAAGTACTAGTAAATTGTTTTTTGAATTGTGATATTTTTTTTTAATTTTCTTAAAATCTTAGTCTAATTTTTTCTCAGAGTTGCTTTAAAAACAAAACAAAAAACATGTAATTTGGTTTATCTGGAGGCATGCAACTTTAAGGCTTTTGACAAATGGGGGCAAAATTGTAAGGAGAATCAAACATGGGGATTTTGATTATTTTTCATCAGTCTATGTAGTAATAAGATTATGTTCAATGTTCATTATAATGTGTTTTGTTTAACTGACTGCTCATTTTTGGTGGGCTAATTTTGTTTCTTAGTTTATAAATATTGAAATGGTTTGGCATTCAGGTGTTTATTTAGAATGACTGTCTGTTAGAATGAAATAGAATAAGCACTGTTCAACAGGGTTCAATTAATGTTTAAATGAGAAGTGAATGATTAGTAAGAATATTTCTATTTTTTGAACTATATATAATTGTATTATGATAATTAAATGAAGAAAGGAAGTTCATTGTTGAGTTTCGTTTACTAAGGCGATTCTAGAAGAGTTTAATAAATAACTAGTGAAAAACTGTTGGTATTGAAAGAAATGAACATTGCATTAAATATTGTTACATTCAGGTAAGTTTTGGACACCAGCTGATTAGTTAAAAGGGTCTTGTCCTGAAACCAAGTGCCTATGGATTTAATGATAAATTATGGACTCTAACATCCTTGGTAACCAAGGCTATTTGCCGTATATACGGTATACGGAATGTGTACCATGGGTTCCGATGATGGGTATCTAAGAATACGTCTACCTAACACAAAATCCTGAGAAGAGAGTACTTCACAGATACATTTTCATGTAGGTAAAACAAACATGTTCATACAATTTGAACCCAAAATGATAGAGCAAAGTCTCTTCATATGTGTCTTGACACATACTTTGGATTACCCTGTACATGTACACTGTATGTTTTAGGCTGTGTGTCTATCCGTATGAAACTATTTACAAGTGTTATAGTAAGGGTGGCAATTTGCTCACCGTTGATAATGATTTTTGGAGTTTTCTCCCTTACACTGAAACTGAAGTGACAGATATCGTACCATATTATGTCCTACTCCTACACTTTTTGAGTATAGTCGGAACGTTTTATTTATTTTAAAGTGAAAATTTGCCCATCCAAGGGCATATAGTGAGTGAACAGATGAAAGTCAAAATAGGTTTTCGTTTTGCAATTTTATAATTTGCATTGTGTGAATGGTGTTTTTAAAGACCCTGGCGTGAACGATAAACAATTTCAGTTGCCCATTCATATACTTTTATAACATATAAATCTCTATCATCAAATTAAGGGCATATACAATGTTGATATTAATAATTCTAAAATGCACCATGAGTCACCATTTCACAATTGTAGTCCGTTATAAATTTCATTTTTCTTCTACATCTACATTTATACTGCTTAACAATCAATTCTGATTATGACTAGCAGGCGCGTTGTCAGGGAACTGTTAATAAAAGAAATTATTTATATGCAAATTAAAAAGTTAAAAGAATAAAAGTACTACAAGACTATTAATTTAAAAGACATAGTGTGCAATTTAGAATTTATAGAATGGGTCAAGCCTCTCAGTAAAGATGTTTAAACTGGGGCTAGACTGAACAGTTAGAGGAAGGCTATTCCAAAGACGTATGCTCCTAGGAAAGAAAGAATTTTGATGATATTGTGTCCTTGAGTAGGGTATCAGGTAGTTCAGATTTCTTGTTTGAGTAAGGTGTTGGTGGTCAACAAAAACAATGTTGTTTTGGATTTTATACAAGTAGGTTACAGCACTAATGTTTCGACGCTGTTCAAGGGTTTGCCAATTTAGATCATTCATCATTTTTGAGACACTACTTGTATAGTCATAATCATTAAAATGTATCTAGCAGCTGATCTTTGTACTTGCTCTATCTTATAAATTAAGTATTTCTGCCAAGGATGCCAAACTATGGAGCAATATTCAACCTGAGGTCTAACTTAGGTCTTATATGCAGTTTCCTTTATCTTTTTATTTGGGGTTTTAACATTTCTTCTAATAAATCTGAGGGGGTTATTTGCTTTAGATGTAATGTTGTTTATATGTTTGGTCCATTGAAAGGTCTTGACTAATAGTGACTCCTAAGTATTTCGCTTCTTGAGTTCTGGAGGAAGACCACCATATCCCCATAAAAGGTGCATTGTTTGGTTATGACAAACATGAACATTTCTTGATTCACGCATTTATTACTAAAAATAAGACAGATAGTGAACAATTAAAAGTTTATTTGTTTTAATTTAGCGGCGTTTAGCCCATGTCCTTGTACCATGTGTAAATTAGCGGCATTCATCCTAGGTTCGTAATGCCATTTCGCGCGTAAAAGCAACAAATAGAGATGGATCAAACATCATTTGAGAACGATAACACAAGTAATTGCATTATCGGATCTGAGGTACCGGATGCCACGAAGTCAGAACCATGCTGGCTTGGTATAGACGAAGCTGGACGTGGACCCGTGTTAGGTAGGTTGAAGATGCAAGCACTCAACAGCTCAATAATTCGTACCCAAATAAAATCGTACCCAAAACATATTTACATCATTTACATGTTTTTTACTTCATTTCAATAGGCAATCACCACCTTGTGAGATAAATAATCAAGTGTATAGCTTACATAAGTTCACATACAGTTTCCAGCAAATCCATAATTTCTATAAGATTTCATTTATTATTTTATCAAAGAAGAAAAAGATCTGTTAGTGTAAAAGTACAAGACAAAATTCAATTATATTCTTATTTTATAAAAGAAGAACAAGATCTCTTTTGTACAAACATCAAAATTATTGACAAAATTCAATTATATGTTCGAATAATTTTTTTTATGACTGATGTTTGGAGTTTGGGTTGTCAAGGGGGAACAGGGTATAGTGTAAGTCATGGCCACACATTGAACACTAGCCTAATCAATTTGGCATGAGCGGTTTGACCCATTTTACAATCTTTTTTTCTTACTGTCAAACCGTAAAAAGACATCACCTGTCCAAAATTATCTTGATGTCTCTGACAAGTCAAATAAGTCGGACTAATCGAACACCTTAGTCAAAATATATTGACGTGCCAAAGCTTGATTCTGAGATATTTTCGTTCTAGGGCAGAATCTCGCTTTGTAGAGGCGAGATATTGTCCAGACACGAAAATAGCACAATATCTCGTCGCGGAGTACAATTAGTTGGACTATCGAACACCTGTGATGTCTCTGAATAAACCAACACAGTGTTTGAACTTTCTAGTTGTGATAGTGCAAAAAAACTTCTCTATTAAAAAAAAATCGTAACAGTTATAATCCATACATGTGCTGTATATAATATATCAGCATATATAAGGTATTGTTTTTTTCTAGAAATTTTTTTTGAAACGAACACTAATAGAATAAAGAAATTGTTTTCCTTCTAGAATTGATTTTTACACTATCCAAACACTTGCCTGATCCCTGTATATAAATTGTAAAACACAAGTACAGTAGAACTTCTATCAGTCGAACTTCGATTAGTCGATTTTCTCGATGTGTCGAATAAAAATGAAAGTCCCGACTTTCCCCCCTATATATTCCTTATAAAAACCTATTTATGAGTCGAAATTTTATGTGTCGAATTTTTCGATGTGTCGAGGTTTTTTCGTTGTCCGTATAAAGTAAATATAGTGCAATTTACCACAAATAAGTCGAAGTCGTTGGATTGTTTTAACACCTTTGACCTCGAGACATTTTTCACACCTTATCTGGCTGCGAAGACGATTTCCAATCAACTTGTGTGATAGGTGTTAATAACACAGCCGTGTGTTCAAACAGCCTTTGTTTGCGATAAAATGTGTGATAAAATGCTTTAATCGTAACTTTTTTAATTGCCGTATTGGTATTTGAAAGTAAACAGTAAGAACTACTTCACTACTTTCATTTGAAAACATCCTTGACCCGGTGTCGCGTGAGAATAACACGCGAAATATTTACTATAAGCTGGTTTAGTTATCGCCCTTTCGTAATCATACGCCTTTTGTAACTCTTTGGGTAGTCGTGAAAAACATAATTTGACATGCTATATTTATCATTGTAAAATTTAAAGATAAGATTAATGATGGAAAAACATGAAATATGTTTCTTTATAGAGCTTATAATTAGGACTAGTCACGGGTCGAAATTTTGTCATGGAATTGAGAGCGATTCATGAGTCGAAGTCCCGATGTGTCGAAGTTTTTACGCAAGTCCCTTCAACTTCGACTTACCGAAGTTCTACTGTAATTTATTATAACATATCATTTTACAGTGGATGAAATATGTATGCAATAATCTTGGTATAACTTAATACATGTTTATCATTGATTTCAGGTCCAATGGTATATGGTACTTGTTATAGTCCAATTTGTAAGAAACAAGATCTTGAGGATCTAAAATTCGCAGGTATCAGGGATTTTTTTAAGGATTTTGGGACCATACCCATGGAATGGGGAATTTCAGTAGTGTTTTTGTTAAAAATTGGGGAAAAATACATGACTGAAATTTTACAGTGATTAAATGTCTAGCATGGCATCTTCAAACATTTTAGCACTATTACAGTGAAGGAGCCTTTATTTTCAAAGATTTTAGATTTTTTTTCAATATTTTTATTTTGTAACTTTCAATTGGGATTTTTTTCCTGTGGATTGGGAAAATAATATACTATTTTCAATTGGGAATATGACCCAATAACGGCTATAAAATAAGCCCCAAAAAAACCTGGGTATAAATTGAATCACAGAGCTATATAAGTCTCTAAATGAATTAACATTCTAAATGGAAGACTGATGTACATTAGAGATAACATTCTTACAGTTTTCTTGTTTGCAAATATGGGTCAATATATTCCCTCCCTTTACACTTGGTTACAACACAATGTAAGGAGAGGTAACCAACATAAAGTTAACAGTTGCACATTATACTACTTTATATCAATAGCGTTATTCGATTGGTCACAAACTGACTCAAAATTTACACTGACTAATGAGGTTTGAGATAGGGATCAGAATAAAATATAGCAGATGACATGACAAAATAATTAGATTTTAACTTCTATCACCATACATCTTGATTGTTACTTTTAGACTCAAAGACACTCACTGAAGAACAGCGTGAAAGTATTTTCGAGAAATTGAATGGAGCAAAAGAATTGATTGGCTGGATGGTGGAAATACTCTCCCCAACATATATATCAAATAGCATGCTCAGAAGGTACATTTCATTTTATGCTTTTCTGTGTTGAGATCACAAAGATCAACCTTTCAGTGACAAAGTTTGAGACCCAGGAGCGTCCGTGGCCAAATAGTTCAGGTCATTGACTTCAAACCACTTGACCCTCTTTGCTGTTGGTTCGAATCCAGTCAGTGATTTTGGATTCTTACATTTGATGAAATGTTTGTGGTTCTACTCGGGTGCCTGTACCTGCATGAAATATTGAATGAAGGGGTATCTTAGGTCTTCCTCCACCAGTAAAGCTGGAAAGATGCCATGTTGATGTGACAAACCCAACAAAAAAAATGTTTGAGACCTGGTATGACCTTTGTGATTTAGTAAAAAATTAGTTTTACACTTTGATACTGTCTTGTGCAAATTTTGAGTGTCACAGTTCAAAATTTAATATGATGAATTTATCAAAGGAAACCTGTATTCATGGCATCTTAAATTTTGATATTTTTAAAGCCACCATTGTTTGATATGATACACTTTTATGGCGAAAATAGAAAGTTACGGTATGCACCAGTCAATTCTAAGCCAAATCCCTTGAGAAGGGTGAGGGAGTGGCCGGAATTTTGCCTTCTGTCTGTTCCCACACTGCTGGGTCAATTTAATGCAGACTGGTTTTTGTTTTGTTGCCAAAATGGCTTGGGATTTATTCTATTACACTGCTGGGGCTTTTAGTGAGAATTTTATCATCTGACAATGAGTGTTATGTTGTCAAAATGGTTGTCTGACAAGAAGTCTTACTCATAATTATACACATGTAGTTTGTTATAAAAGTATTACTCCTACAGTTTGTTATAAGATGAAATATATTTTTCTCTTTTCAGATCTAAGTATAACTTAAATGCTTTGTCACATGATTGTGCGATTGGTTTAATACAGAGAGTTCTTGATCAAGGTGTGAATGTTGCAGAGGTAATTCTAATTCTGACAATGTTTTTACCAATTTTTAAGACGGAAAATTTAAAAGTTTGGTACCATTTTGTAGTTTTGTTCCAGTGAAAAACAGGCAAGACACAAACATTTAATACATATTTAGTCAAATAGTGGTGAATAATAATAGATTGGGTTGAAATTATATAACACGTCACTTTGTAAGGATAAATTTACACTTCACAAGAGATGTACTAAAAGATCAACCTTCTAGACCAGTTTAAATAGATGATTAACATTAAATAAGGCTTACATTTTGCTGAAGTTACTTAGTTTATACAATTTATTTTTATTTCCATATGTTTGACCAATAGTCTTAAGCAATGAGTGTAAATTTTTTGCTAATGGAAACAATGGCTTGCCACTGAGGGGGGAAATGATTCATGTTAATCTAAAACCCCAAAAATACACCTGAGGTTAGCCAAAATCATATCTCCTATTTGGGCGCCATATGACCTAAGCTGTGGCAGTGCCCTGTAAAACAAAACAAGCCAAAATATAATATAAACATACAAGTACAAAATTGAATATATTAAATATTATCATATAAAAGCATATCATGTTCATAGTCTTTTATGACCAACTGTTGAGGGTCATCTCTGTTTGTGTACGTTTGTCAACAATTTCTTATTACTGGTTACAAATGAAATTTCATATTTAAATTACAGATATATGTGGATACAGTTGGGGATCCAGTAAAATATCAGGACAAATTGAAAGCATTATTTCCAAGTATAGATATAACAGTTGCTAAGAAAGCTGATGCAGATTATCAAATTGTTGGAGCTGCTAGTATATGTGCTAAGGTAATATATATAGTGTTTCTTTAAAGGAGGTCAACTGAGGTCCTAAAACATAGAAAATGAAATTCTTACATAGATCATCTGGAGCATTAAAGGGACTCCACTGAGAGTTTTTGACATGACTAGACTAGAAATAATTTTCCTAGATTAATGTGCCATTTGATGCAGTTCTAGAACAATAACATGAGATCATTTGCTGACTCCTTTTTTAACAGAATAATAATTATTATGTGATAAGTGACCCAAAATTGAAAATGATTTTTAGCTCACCTGTCACAAAGTGACAGGGTGAGCTTTTGTGATCGCTTTTCGTCCGGCGTCCGTCCGTCCGTAAACTTTTGCTTTAAATGACATCTCCTCATAAACCACTAAGCCAATTTCATCCAAACTTCACAGGAATGTTCCTTTGGTGGTCACCTTTAAAAATTGTTCAAAGAATTTAATTCCATGCAGAACTCTGGTTGTCATGGCAACCGAAAGAAAAAACTTTAAATATCTTCTTTTAAAAAACCATAAGAGCTAGAGCTTAGATATTTGGCATGAAACATCTTCTAGTGAGTGTCTACCAAGTTTGTTCAAATAAAAGCCCTGGGGTCAAAATTGGTCCCGCCCCAGGGGGTCATTGATTTTCCCTATATGCATATAGTAAAAACTTAAAAAATCTTCTTTTAAAGAACCCAAAGAGCTAGAGCTAAGATATTTAGCATGAAACATGTTCTAATGGGTGTCTACCAAGTTTGTTCAAATAAAAGCCCTGGGGTCAAAATTGGCCCCGCCCAGGGGGGTCATTGATTTTCCCTATATGCATATAGTAAAAACTTGAAAAATCTTCTTTTAAAGAACTCAAAGAGCTATGGCTAAGATATTGAGCATCAAACATGTTCTAATAGGTGTCTACCAAGTTTGTTCAAATAAAAGCCCTGGGGTCAAAATTGGCCCCGCCCCAGGGGGTCATTGATTTTCCCTATATGCATATAGTAAAAACTTAAAAAATCTTCTTTTAAAGAACTCAAAGAGCTATGGCTAAGATATTTAGCATCAAACATGTTCTAATAGGTGTCTACAAAGTTTGTTCAAATAAAAGCCCTAGGGTCAAAATTGGCACCGGCCCGGGGGTCATTGATTTTCCTTATATGTGTATAGCAAAAACTTAAAAAATCTTCTTTGAAAAAACCCAAATAGCTAGAGTTAAGATATTAAGCATGAAACATCTTTAAGTGAGTGTCTACAAAGTTTGTTCAAATAAAAGACCTGGGGTCAAAATTGGCCCCGCCCCGGGGGTCATTGATTTTCTTTATAGGTGTATAGCAAAAACTTAAAATCTTCTTTGAAAAAACCCAAATAGCTAGAGTTTAGATATTAAGCATGAAACATCTTCTAGTAAGTGTTTACAAAGTTTGTTCAAATAAAAGCCCTGGGGTCAAAACTGGCCGGGCCCCAGGGGTGTCATTGTTTTTAACTATATGTGTATAGTAAAAACTTTAAAAAAATCTTCTTTTAAAAAGCCCAATGAGCTAGAGCTTAGATGTTTAGCATGAAACATCTTCTTATGGGTGTCTACCAAGTTTGTGCAAATAAAAGCCCTTGGGTTAAATTGGCCCTGCAACGTTGGGGGGGGGGGGCTATATACAGGTGAGCGACCTCAGGGCCATCATGGCCCTCTTGTTTACTCCAATCGGGCGGAGTTGAGAAAAGCATAAATATATGATTTTCAATTTATTTCTGAGTATATTTCTTACTTCAAATATCTTTTGCACATCTTATTTTCTGGTCCCTATGTAAGAAATTCAATTTCATGTTTTTTACGCTTTTGGACATCAGAAGAGTTTCTTTAAAATGAAAACATGCAAAAGGTGATAAACAAGTATATCCAGAATTATAATGAAAATCAACTGTTTTTTTTTGTCATTCTTGACATATTTTTAGTAAACGGTTTCCATTTCGGTATATTTTGCACATTTTATGATGACAATTTTACAGCAAAAGTTGTTAGTCTAGACCTACATCAAATGGAGCATTAATCTGGAAAAATTTCCGGTCATAAAAAACTTTTCATACAGCTGGACTTATTTATTGGGCTTATTGCCCTGATTCTAATTTAAAGCAAACAAAAAGTGTCTCTTGATTGAACACCATGACAATAATCACTATGTGATGTCCCTATACTTTATACTAGTTATTACAGGACAACACATTTTCTCAAATTCTCTTTCTATAAATCAGCCGCGTCACGACAAAACCAACATAATGAGTTTGCGACCAGCATGGATCCAGATCAGTCTGCACATCCGCGCAGTCTGATCAGGATCCATGCTGTTCGCTTACCAACTGTATTACAAGTAGAGAAACTGATAGCGAACAGTATGGATCCTGATCAGGCTGCACGGATGTGCAGGCTGGTCTGGATCCATGCTGGTCGCAAACCCATTATGTAGGTTTTGTCGTGACGCGGCTCAAATATACTATGTGGCCACAGAGATCCCTAATAAACAGGTTAAGGTCCATAAGCAAAAACAACAGCAAGTGGCCTTCTTGTAGTCCGTCTTGTTAAATTGAAACTATTTGTGTTGTACATTATTGTTCTCCCGAAAAAACAAAAAGTAACCAAATAAATAACTGTTCTTTACGCGTGGCAGAATGAAAATTTTGTTTCACATGTAAGTTTTACATCAAAGAAATTGTTGTTCAATGCTTATGGACCATAATCTCTTCATTAGAGATCTCTGTCGTCTAGTGATGAAGCAGAAAAGTTGCCGTATGATAACCTTTGTACTGTCAGTGTGACTTGAAGACTCATTATGGCTCAGAAACAAATATCTTATAAATAATTCTTTAGAAATGTCAAATATGTGTTTAATAATGTTTTAATAATGGCTTAATGAGCTGTTAGAATAGATGATTAACAACTGAAAAAGAAGCGTTGAATGTGCAGTAATGTGTCATAAAAGAAGGAAAATGTAGGAAAATGTAAACAAAGAAGTATTTCGACTTCATTTAAAATATTAATTCACTAAAATTATACCAATTGTCAACAGAGAGAGAGTTCATGAATATGGCTATTAAGTACTTTTGGAAACTGTAAGAAAAGACTAAAATTAAAAGTTTTGATAAATAAAATTCATAGCATTTCTGAGGCATAGTTGGCCTTTAAAAACACACAAAATAAATAATCTGTTAATTAAAAGATTATTGTTATACATAGGTGGCTCGAGACAAAGCTGTAAAGAGTTGGAGTTTTGGAGAAAATATAGAAACAGATGGAAACTATGGTTCTGGTTACCCTAGTGGTAAGTAAGATATGATGAAAAATTTAAACAAGAATTTGTGATTTAAGTAGAATTTTAACCAGGCCTAAATTATGCAAGGGCCTAGAGCTTTTTAGCTCACCTGTCACAAAGTGACAGGGTGAGCTTTTGTGATCGCTTTTCGTCCGCCGTCCGTCCGTCCGTCGTCCGTCCGTAAACTTTTGCTTTAAATGACATCTCCTCATAAACCACTGAGCCAATTTCATCCAAACTTCACAGGAATGTTCCTTTGGTGGTCACCTTTAAAAATTGTTCAAAGAATTTAATTCCATGCAGAACTCTGGTTGCCATGGCAACCGAAAGAAAAATCTTTAAATATCTTCTTTTAAACAACCCTAAGAGCTAGAGCTTAGATATTTGGCATGAAACATCTTCTAGTGAGTGTCTACCAAGTTTGTTCAAATAAAAGCCCTGGGGTCAAAATTGGCCCCGCCCCAGGGGGTCATAGATTTTCCCTATATGCATATAGTAAAAAAACTTAAAAAATCTTCTTTTAAAGAACCCAAAGAGCTAGAGCTAAGATATTAAGCATGAAACATCTTCTAGTGAGTGTCTACCAAGTTTGTTCAAATTAAAGCCCTGGGGTTAAAATTGGCCCCGCTCTGGGGGGTCATTGATTTTCCCTATATGCATATAGTAAAAACTTAAAAAATCTTCTTTTAAAGAACCATAAGAGCTAGAGCTTAGATATTTGGCATGAAACATCTTCTAGTGAATGTCTACCAAGTTTGTTCAAATAAAAGCCCTGGGGTCAAAATTGATCCCGCCCAACAGGGGGTCATAGATTTTCCCTATATGCATATAGTAAAAACTTAAAAAATCTTCTTTTAAAGAACCCAAAGAGCTAGAGCTAAGATATTTAGCATGAAACATGTTCTAATGGGTGTCTACCAAGTATGTTCAAATAAAAGGCCTGGGGTCAAAACTGGCCCGCCCGGGGGTGGGGGTCATTGATTTTCCTTATATGTGTATAGCAAAAACTTAAAAATCTTCTTTGAAAAAACCCAAATAGCTAGAGTTTAGATATTAAGCATGAAACATCTTTAAGTAAATATCTACAAAGTTTGTTCAAATAAAAGCCCGGGGGTCAAAACTGGCCCTGCCCCAGGGGTGTCATTGTTTTTAACTATATGTGTATAGTTCAAACTTAAAAAATCTTCTTTTAAAAAAACCCAATGAGCTAGAACTTAGATGTTTAGCATGAAACATCTTCTTATGGGTGTCTACCAAGTCTGTTCAAATAAACAAATAAAAGCCCTTGGGTAAAAATTGGCCCGGGGATGGGGGGGCCTATATACAGGTGAGCGACCTCAGGGCCATCATGGCCCTCTTGTTTGATTTTTGAAACCGTTTGTGACAAAGTGTGGTTTTCTTAAAATTGTTGTTTTAAGCTTGCTTTTTTTTATGCTTAAGGAATGCACCGTACTATAAGGAACTGAAAAATTGACAACATAAATCAGTTACATGTATATGCCTTAAAGGACACATGTATGCAAAATTTAAGCAAAATTGACTGTACCGTTTACAAGTTATGGACACTTTTCTGAACTAAAGCTTTAGGTATTAGAAGGGCTCTTTTTCAGAAATTAGGAAATTGTAAATAACATGTTCTATTATGAAAACTGTATCCTTTACAATAATTGTTCAAATGCTAGAACAAACAATGATCAGTGAAGAATAAGACCAACTTTTGTGTCTTTGTTTCAACCAATCTCTACACTGTTGCCTGAGCAAATTAAAATTTTCATCAAGATATCAATGGAATGGATAATGGAGGGTTTCATTAAATATGCAGGACAAATGCATTTAAGAAATTTAGCAGATTAATTACCCTTTGTAGCTGAGGGGTTGCCATTAATGGTTGAGGCATAAGAAGTGCAACCACTGTTTATCCACTTAGTAAGTGTAAGAGGCAGCGAGTAAATGGGTTCAAATAACTTGAGTCTATGCATGCAGCTCCAAAAGGTGAGGTGGTTTTTACCCCTGGCGTTGCTTAAAAGTTTGTAACACCCAAAGCTGGGCAAAATCATCTTCCTGTTTCAGTAACTTATGACATATACTGTGTTGGTGTGCCGTAAAACCAAACATGGCCAGTTGATAATGTTTATTTTCTGTTCACAGATCCAAGCACAAAGAAGTTTATGTCCGCCAGTCTTGATCACATTTTTGGATTTCCACAGTTTGTGAGGTTCAGTTGGTCTACTGCAGATAAAATCATACAAAAAAATGGAGCCACATTTAAATGGTAATTTAAATACATCCAGCCTTCTTTTACTGGTATATTTTGACATTTTTAAAAGTGTAATATACATGTATGTGCATTTTTTAATCAGCAAATGTAATAGTGTTTTTTTCAAAGTATAATATAATACACTAGATAAGCTTTTGAAGGATGCTTCCAAGTAGCTTTTGATAAAACTTCGCAATATTTTTGGCAGTATTTTTGTAGTATAATAGGGAAAGCTATTCTACTTACTGGGACATTTCCTTCATTGTGGTACTATTTTAGTTTACCGAACCACCACATATTTGTAGGTTGACTATAGCTTAATTACTGACCCAGACATCATCATTGGTGTAACAATTTTGATAAAGTACCGTAAAATTCCTAATAAAAGCCCCATTCCTAATAAAAGCTCCCCCAGGCATTTTGATAAGGAAAACAATCTACTCATCAGTGCTGAACTCATAATTAAAGCCATAATTTTATTCAATTCATTCAGAATCCATAGTATTTTATAGTAAACACAAATATGTATAATATGAACTTTAAAACCTTAACACTTTTTAATGTTATTACCAACACTTGCTAACTCTATATATATTTACAGTGATTTTTGGATTTAGGAAAAACTGTATTGTAATAATAGCCCCCCTTTTGGAAAATGTTTAGCCCCCGGGGGCGTTTAATAGGAATTTTACGGTATAATGTGCTATGTCTTGTAAGTCTTATCTCATCAGCCAATAGAGATATTTGCTTGTGACTTCACAATCATATGATTGTAATAGGTGTTCATTATCAAAGACCCATAACCCTACCATGGAGTCTGACTGAATAATGGCCCTTTATTAACAAAAAAAAATCCCTTACCATATTTTATTCATGGTTAAAGATTACATGCATTATTACTCTTCAGAATCATATTCAAATAAATTTCAGTTTCATATTATAAAGATTATTTCATTGTTAACACAGTGAACTGTTTCATTAACATTACATTCCGAGGCAAAATGTCAATTTGTCAAACTGTCGGTGTTTCTAGGGAATATGTCAATTGTTAATCTATTGTTGCATTTCCAGGCTATTGTCAATTGTTCAACTCTCTTTGCATTGAAGGGAAAATTATTGTTAAATGATTATTTTATTGCCAGGGAAAATGTCAATTTTTTATTGCCAGGGAAAATGTCAGTTTTCAATCTGTCATTGCATTTCTAAGGGAAATGTTAGTTGAATTAATGTCATTGCATCTCCAGGGAAACAGACAGTTTATTTCCGGCAAAGATATGAATTGTTAATCTATCATTGCTTAACCTGGGAAAATGTTTATCCCACAACTATTTTTGTGATTTACAGGGAAGATGATGAAGAAGAAGAGAATCAAAATGTACAGTCACTAATTAAGTTCATGGGTAAAAAAGACGAGGCTACAAACAGACATAGATTCTATAAAGAAAGATGCCTTAGTAATGTTACAAATCTTTAGCACATTGTTATTGTTAAAATTTATTTAATCTAATAAACTATCGCATGAATTTTCTTTTCTTTGTTTTTTGTTGAAGTAAACTTAGGTTAATACAAATTAGTACTGTTTTCCTCTGTTGGATTTGGTAGAACAGTTTGGTTTCATTTAATAATGGGAGATCTCCAGAGTTGTTGTTTTTTTTGCTTGATTTTACAGAAAAAATTGAGCTATTACTACAGTCAGGTTGATGTTGTGGTTGCTGTCAAGAAACTTTGTTTATTGTTTTTGTACTTGAACATAGCAACCCTTCAGATAGGACATTCAAATAGTCCAGACTGAACTTAACCTGAACTCGAATGACCTTGACGTTCAAGGTCATATGCTAGAAGTTTGTTATAATTGGCTATATAACTTTGTTATTAATGAATGGGTTGTTTTCATGCTTGTATGCTTGTAATCTTTTAACAAGACCTATAAGTAAACCAATTTAAGTACCACATTCACTCACCAATGACCTTGACATTGAAAGTCAAATTAATGATAATTAAATGGACAAGACATTTAAGCAGAGCAAATTAAGTATGTCATTCACTTATCAATTACCTTGACATTGAAGGTCAAATTAATGAGTTTTGATATAACTGGCCAAACTTTGTTATTAATGAATGGATTGTATTCATACTTGTAATAAAATGTGTACAAGATCAAACTTAATTTGACTTTGACCTTTAAATAACATGGACGTTGGAGGTCAACTTATTTTAAATTCAGTTTATTTGCTATAATTGGCTCAAACTTTGTAATTTATAAATGGATTGCCTTCATACTTGTGCTGAACGATCTTTGGGAAAAGACATTAAATAGGATTTAGTTGAACTTGATCTTAATTTGACTAGGACATTAAAGGTTAAATTAATAAATTTTGCTACAGTTGGCTATAAATTTATTTATGGATTTGATTTACACTTGGACAAGCGAAAACTTTATATAAAACTGGAATGTTAAGGAACTCAAATATGACCTTGACATATAAATAACATTGACCATCAGGGTCAAATAATATACAATATATTTATAAGTATTTTTAGTCAGTAAATAAGGTAACGGCAATAAAAATTTAGTGAAATTTTCCTTTAGTAAATAGATAAATAAATACTTAAATAAAAATATATATCAACTGAACAAATTGGTTTAAGGCATGTACTATAAAAGTCTGTTTGGCTGTTGATCTTCTCAAAGAAATATAAACTTTGCAATGATTTTTCACTCTGAACCTGGCTTTAATAATAAGACCACCATCGATGATCTTTCATGAATGCTCTGATCTTAGAAGTACATTGACTTCAGTGTTACATTTTATTGTGTCTATTATTTATGTTAAGCACACCTTTTTAAACTTCTTCTATGATCCTCCATCAAAATATTTGTCTTGTATACATGTATTATGCGTTACTTTAATCTAAATCAGGTTGTCAGTTATACCGCTCTCTATACATGTAGTTCACAGCTTTATTTATAGCACTACCTATAATTCAACAATGTCTAAATTTATACACTACTTAACCGAAATTTAATCCATAGTCACCCTACTGTATGGTAAAGGAAAATGATGAACTAACTTTAAAAGAGTTTAAAATTAATTTGTATGAAAATCTTTTTACAAATTCAATTTGTTTGAGTTTATCAGTAATCATCATCATTAGTATTGTTTTTAATATTATAAACGATTCATTAATTTAATTTCCATTAATTTCTAGTTCTTTTTAAAGTGGCCGAGTGGTTAATGCGTCGGACTAGTAAACTAATGATTGCTGCCTGCGTGGGTTCGGACCCAGTCAGGGGCAAGCCGTTTTCACCTTGAGCAAGAAAGTTACATTCATTGCTTAGTACTGGTTGGTTCCAGGAATGGATTCGAGGATGCTTCAATAAGCTTCTAACAAAATTGAACTAAAATAAATTTGCAAAAACTAATTAATGACTAATATCATTTTGCCTGAACTTTCCACATTAAATCTTTCATTGTTCTCAACTTATTAATACTTTTTAAAATCATTCTTAGAACTCGTCATCAAACTGCATGGAGCATATATCTGGAGATTTGATGTTTAACCAATATTGGCAAAAAGCCTGTTTATATGGCAATTTCGTACCATTTGTTTTTGATTGATGATTGATTGTTTAATGATTGATTTCATTGATTGATTGATTTGCCAATAACTATCTTCGTTTTATTACTAAACTGTGTGAATGAGGTGTAAAGTTTTATCATTTATATAAAAACAATTCTATCTAATTCCATCTTTCTCGCAACCCTCGCCGCCCGCCCCCATAATTTTGAGATTTTACGGGTACATGTTAGTTGCCTGGTTTGTACATATTTGAACTCACACTACATAGGTTATCTAAAAAGTGGCTTTATTTGTGGACAAATATTACTTTTAACATTTAACTCAAATAAATTATATCACTGATACGCTATTATGTTTTGAAACAAAGTTCCTTATCCCGACATTTTAGGTCAATACTGTACTTCAACTTGTATCCGCCAAGTTTATTTAAAATATTTCGTTACAACAATAAAGATTAATCTTCACACAATCACCATTGTTTAAATTGAGACGTAAGTCAGTAAAGGAGCTTCACGACAGTTTTGAGGACAAATATTATTCCTATAACGACGTCAGTAAAATAATTGTTCGCCTTAAGAAAGTCTTGTGCAACTTATTTAGAAAAGAGATCAGGCTGAGATCGGCTTTGTAACGCATTTAGGTCACCGATATATATATACAATACCATCAAGTATTATTATAATAAGTATCCGCACTATTTAACTAAAGGTTCATGCGGACCTTCTTTTAATCAGTTATAAAAATAAGGTCAAAATTTTCCTGTTTCGAATCATTATACTATTTCATAACAATTTCTAATACTGAAGGGCCTTCGTGACCGAGTTGATAAGGTCACCGGCTTCATTTCACTCACCGATTTGGCATCGAATCCTATCAGGGACTTTCATGTGATTCTTTCATGTGAGGAAGCTATCGAGTAAGCTGACGGAAGGTCTTGGTTCTATTCAGGTGCCCGTTCGTGTCTAAAAATGCACGAAGGAACACCTTAGGTCGTTTTAGAAATGCAACGTACTAGTATTACATTTACACTGTCGGTTTGACTTTAAAGTACAATTATATAGAGGATATTTGTTTGTTTTGCATGTAAGATTGAAATATAATTTCACTGAGTGAACACCAGATGCAATATTTTCACGAGTGGCGTAGCCACGAGTGAAAATATAATAGCTAGTGTTCACGAATGAAATATATTTCAATCTTATATGTAAAACAAATAAATTTTCTTTTTATTTTATGCTTTTTAAGTGATTTTAAGTATTTTTTTTACTGATTTTGCCGCGTAACGTCGCGCATTCTCCTTTGTGACGTCATTATATCATGACGTCACATCATAAGTTTTGAAATATAGTTCTGTTAAATTTCTCTAATTTTGTTAATTTTTTAACATGATGTATGATGACATTGACTTTCTTTTCCTAATTAAGCAAATTTACGTATGACGGCATTTATTCCTGCCTGTTATTCCATTTGGTTATGATTTTCTTTTCATCCGCATTCAGATATAGTCCGGCTACAGTGAAAATTATATTTTATAAATTTCACTAGTGGTTTATCAGAATATAATCATCTGATATATTGTAATAAAACACTGGAAAGCATTAAATAAAAACAAATAACAAACAACTTTTTACACACTAAATATGCTATAAAATATATAAGTAAGTACTTAATATAACAACTCTGACAAAAAGTATGATATAAAAGAATATCAAAAGTCAAAACGTGATTACAAGAGTATATTTATAACCTGTCAAAAAGTGTTAATGACGATGTTATAATACCATTTAAAAATTAATATAATAAGAAATATCTCCCCCCCCCCCACTCAAAAAAGTAAATAAAAATAAATGATAAATAAATAGAATTAAAAATCACGTCTTAGGTTTTGTATATACATGTACTATTATAGACGTCAATTAGTTTTAAACTATCGAATAAGACTGATTTATTGACATTGAATCACTGTGACTACTTTGTTTGTTTCTGTGTAAGTTCGGATGAAAGCGAAATGTATTTTTTTATTTTGTTCTCTTGGTAACGTCATATACTCTTCGTAACGTCATATGCGGCGTCATTTCTATCCTATTCAAGTTATCACAATAATGACGCCTCAGGTCAATAAGTATTTTATAAGTTGATAAAGTCTACGTTTTATTGCAGACCTCTTGTGAAACGTAAGAAGCAAATCCATGCATTTGTTAAAGAAATGCGAAAAGATACGAAAAACTAAAAAAAGAAAAGACAAACATAAATAAATAGCACTCTTAGACGAAAAAACCGTTAGTTGTAGATGTGCATACATAGTTGTTCAATCAGTTTTACGGACTCAAGATGTGTAAAGACTGTCCGTGAATGCTCCTTCTTTCATCATCCGACTCTCTTCAGTGTGACCCACAGTATAACTAACGACCCTACCATCACGTAAAAAGACGGCCAAATGTTACATGCTGAAAAACAAAAACAAAACCCTTTAAAATGGGCGGTTCATTTACACAAGCAGCATTGATTTAAAACTTGGATGAGATAAAACCTTTTCTTCTATTTCTATAAATTATAAAATCAACTATATAGGCGTTACTATTTGACGAAAACGATCATACAGTACATGTTTTCATGATGTCGACATCTCGGACCTTGTCAAGTCATACACATTCAAAATGAATTAAAGTACATATTCAAAATAAATACATGTAAATCAAGTTTAAATTTTATTGGCACTTAACGTTGATGCTATTAATACATGTATGATCTTTGCGATTTTACTATTTACATTTGATCTGCAAGTGTACTGTCCTTTTTTAATGTGACCATCAGTACGAAATAAGTATGAAAAATTATAAAGATGTATTATTTTTAAATGACATGAAACAGAACCATTTACTGCAGGATCTGTTATATCATTTAACTAACATTTTGTTAAATTTAAGTTTAAATTATAATATTTATGTAAACTTGTTTTAAGCTGATCGTTTAACCATACCATTCGAGCCTAGAGCTGGATCTGCACAGAATCCTGTTCCTGGAATACAAGAAATTACAGCTGTTGACGCAGCAGAGGTCGTTGTCTGACTTACAGTGGATGATCCCGAAACAGTCTGGCTTGTCTGTGCAGTTATAGGGCTAGAAGTAGAGGATGTCATAACACCAAGACTGCGTGTTGAGGACATCCCAGAGGACGTTTGAGGTGATGCAAAAGAGGTCGTGATACTTGATCCAGTAACCGCTGTTTGACGAGTTGAGGACGAAGTTCTAGTAACGGTACTACTTTTTGGGTTTAGAACACTTAACGAACTTGATCCAGGCATCGAAGTTTGACGAGTTGAAGACGAAGTTGTAGTTGGATTTACATTACTTGATAAACTTGATCCAGGAATGGAGGTTTGACGAATTCCAGACGACGAAGTCATAGTTGGATTTACACCACTTGATACAATTGATCCACGAATGGAGGTTTGACGAATTCCAGAAGACGAAGTCATAGTTGGATTTACACCACTTGATAAACTTGATCCAGGAATAGAGGTTTGACGAATTCCAGAAGACGAAGTCGTAGTTGGATTTAAACCACTTGATAAACTTGATCCAGGAATGGAGGTTTGACGAATTACAGAAGACGAAGTCGTAGTTGGATTTAAACCACCTGATAAACTTGATCCAGGAATGGAGGTTTGACGAATTCCAGAAGACGAAGTCATGGTTGGATTAACACCACTTGATAAACTTGATCCAGGAATGGAGGTTTGACGAATTCCAGAAGACGAAGTCGTTGTTGGATTTAAACCACTTGATAAACTTGATCCAGGAATGGAGGTTTGACGAATTCCAGAAGACGAAGTCGTAGTTGGATTTACACCACTTGATAAACTTGATCCAGGAATAGAGGTTTGACGAATTCCAGAAGACGAAGTCATAGTTGGATTTACATTACTTGATAAACTTGATCCAGGAATAGAGGTTTGACGAATTCCAGAAGACGAAGTCATAGTTGGATTTACACCACTTGATAAACTTGATCCAGGAATAGAGGTTTGACGAATTCCAGAAGACGAAGTCATAGTTGGATTTACATTACTTGATAAACTTGATCCAGGAATGGAGGTTTGACGAGTTCCAGAAGACGAAGTCATAGTTGGATTTAAATTACTTGATAAACTTGATCCAGGAATGGAGGTTTGACGAGTTCCAGAAGACGAAGTCGTAGTTGGATTTACATTACTTGATACAATTGATCCAGTAATGGAGGTTTGACGAGTTCCAGAAGACGAAGTCATAGTTGGATTTAAATTACTTGATACAATTGATCCAGGAATGGAAGTTTGACGAGTTCCAGAAGACGAAGTCATAGTTGGATTTACATTACTTGATACAATTGATCCAGTAATGGAGGTTTGACGAGTTCCAGAAGACGAAGTCATAGTTGGATTTACATTACTTGATAAACTTGATCCAGGAATGGAAGTTTGACGAGTTCCAGAAGACGAAGTCATAGTTGGATTTACATTACTTGATACAATTGATCCAGTAATGGAGGTTTGACGAGTTCCAGAAGACGAAGTCGTAATTGGATTTACACCACTTGATAAACTAGATCCAGGAATGGAGGTTTGACGAATAACAGAAGAGGTCGGAGTAACGATGCTACTCCTTTGATTTACACCACTTGATGAACTTGATCCAGAAATAGAGGTTTGACGGACTGATAACGATGCTGAAGCAAAGAGGCTGCTTGTCGGATTAACACCACTTGTAGTTCTTGATCCAGGAATGGAAGTTTGACGAGTTGAAGACGATATTGAAGCAACACCACTTGATGACCTTAATACAGGAATCGAGGTTTGAAGAGTTGAAGTCGTAATAAGGGGACTACTTTTTGAATTAACACCAGATGATCTAGGTACCGAACTTTGATGAGATGCTGAAGAAAGGGAAACTATGTAACTGCTTGTGTGATAAACTCCGTTTGACGTACTGGTTACGGGCACTGAAGATTTACTATCTGTCGACTTCGTCGTAGCAACGAGGCTACTGAAACTACTTGTCAAATAAATGCCATTTGACAAACTATATCCATGAATTGAGCTTTTACCATAGGCCGAAGAGGTGCTCAATCCAAAAGAGGTCTTGGTAATAGGAGTATTTGTTTGATGGACACCAGATACAGAACTTGATCCAGGACCAGCTGTTTGACGAGTAGAGGAAGAAGTTGTAGTAACGGTACTGCTTGCTGGGTTTATACCACTGAACGAACTTGATCCAGGAATCGAAGTTTGACGAGTTGAGAACAAAGTCGTAGTGCGACTTACACCATTTAATGAACTTGGTCCAGGAATAGAGGTTTGACGAGTCCATGAAGACGTCGAAGTGCTACTCTTTTGAATTACACCACTTGATGAACTTGGTCCAGGAATCGAGGTTTGAAGAGTTGAAAACGATGTTGCAGAAAAGCGGCTGCTTGTTGGATTTATACCACTTGGTGAGCTTGATCCAGGAATGGAAGTTTGACGAGTTGAAGTTGTAATAAGGGGGCTACTTTTTGTTTTAACATCGGATGATCTAGGGACCGAGGTTTGATGAGATGCTGACAAAAAGGTAACTATGTGACTGTTTGTTTGATAAACCCCGTTTGACGTACTTAAATCGGACGACGTGACCGTAGCGAAATGGCTATTTGTTGAATAAACTCCTGTTGATGTATATGAACTAGGTATAGTGATTTGGTAAGACACAGTCGACGACGTAGGAACTAGGCTACTTGCTGGATATACACTGGTTGAGGTACTTGAACCAGGGCCCGAAGTTTGACGAGAAGCAGATGAGAAAGTAACATACTTCCTTGTTTGATAAACACCAGTTGTCGCACTGCTTGGATAAACACTATTTGATATACTTGGTCCTGATACAGACAGTTTACGAGATGCCGTCGAAGTTGTTACAATATTAGTTTGATATATACCAGTCAATATGCTGGATTTTAATACTGACGTTTTGGGAGCAGACAAGGTAGTAACAATAGGAATACTGGTTCCAAATACAACAGATCTTTGACGAGCAGAAATCCATGTGGTAACAAGATGATTTGTAAGATGAGCATGACTTGATGTACTTAGTATAGGTACTGAACTTTGAAGAGAAGCTGATGGAGTCGTAAAAGTTCGACTGCTAATGGGATGAATTCCAGTAAATACATTTGATTTAGTCACAGAAAATTGATTCAAAGCAGACGATGTTTTAACAGTATGACTTCTTGTTGGATGAATACTAAATGACATACTGTGTAATGTAGATTTACTAGAAGTTAACGTATTTGTTTGTATTCGACTGACTGATGAATAAAGATGACTTGACGTGCTTGATCCGAGCATTGAACCTGAATAATAAGATGGTGGAATCGTTACAATCCGACTGCTTGTTGGATAAACAGGACTTAGTATACTTAGACCGAAGATTGAAGTTGAAGGAGAAACAGAAATGGTCGATAAAATACGATTGTTCCATAGTGAAACGAGACTTGATGAAGTTGATCCAAGTATTGAAGTTTGATTATAACTATTCCCTGTAGGATAAATGCTAGTCCTAATTGGTCTACTTACACTATAGGATGACGATGTATATATTGGAACTGAGTTAAATATACTTGATTTTATTTGTACAGATGATAGCAAGTGAGAAGAATGATACAAGGTCGACGTTGTAGTTGGCATAATGTGAGAGGACATGTATGTGATAGGAGCACAACTATCAATCAAGAAAGTAATTTCTTTATCGTCAATTTCAGCATATAAATCACCATTGAAGCGATCTTTTAATCCATCACCAAGTGTGTCAATCAGCGACCTAAAGAAAATCAATTCTGGCCGATCGATTCCATTATTTATCTGCGTGTAATAAGTATTCAATGTTGAAATAACAAACGAGTCAGTTGAAAACGTTGCAGGGTCAAAACCAGTTGTCTTTAGCATTGCGTCCAACATATCGACTGGATCCATAAATGTTATTGGAAGTTCAGACAAATGCAATTGGAGATTGGTGATTTTGGCTTTGTCATAAAATGTTATATTTGTCAAGTATCGAGACGTCAACATAAAATCCTCAAGCCAATGTGTATAGCTCCAATAGAAACATTCAATATACTGGGCAACTAGGCCCATGTCATAAGACTTCATTCCAGAAACCATGTCATCTCCTAATTGGTAAAAATGTACAGGAGAAGTATGATATTGGCTGGAAGGTGGGTACCAGGTCGACGTTGTAGTTGGCATAATGTGAGAGGACATGTATGTTATAGGAGCACAACTATCAATCAAGAAAGTAATTTCTTTATCGTCAATTTCAGCATATAAATCACCATTGAAGCGATATTTTAATCCATCACCAAGTGTATCAATCAGCGACCTAAAGAAAATCAATTCTGGCCGATCGATTCCATTATTTATCTGCGTGTAATACGCATTCAATGTTGAAATAACAAACGAGTCAGTTGAAAACGTTGCAGGGTCAAAACCGGTTGTCTTTAGCATTGCGTCCAATATTTCGACTGGATCCATAAGTGTTCTTGGAAGTTCAGACAAATGCAATTGAAGATTGGTGATTTTGGCTTTGTCATAAAATGTTATATTTGTCGAGTATCGAGACGACAACATAAAATCCTCAAGCCAATGGGTATAGCTCCAATAGAAACATTCAATATACTGGGCGACTAGGCCCATGTCATAAGCCTTCATTCCAGAAACCATGTCATCTCCTAATTGGTAAAAATGAACAGGAGAAGTATGATATTGGCTGGAAGAAGGGTACCAGGTCGACGTTGTAGTTGGCATGATGTGAGAGGACATGTATGTTATAGGAGCACAACTATCAATCAAGAAAGTAATTTCTTTATCGTCAATTTCAGCATATAAATCACCATTGAAGCGATCTTTTAATCCATCACCAAGTGTATCAATCAGCGACCTAAAGAAAATTAATTCTGGCCGATCGATTCCATTATTTATCTGCGTGTAATAAGTATTCAATGTTGAAATAACAAACGAGTCAGTTGAAAACGTTGCAGGGTCAAAACCAGTTGTCTTTAGCATTGCGTCCAACATTTCGACTGGATCCATAAATGTTATTGGAAGTTCAGACAAATGCAATTGGAGATTGGTGATTTTGGCTTTGTCATAAAATGTTATATTTGTCAAGTATCGAGACGTCAACATAAAATCCTCAAGCCAATAGGTATAGCTCCAATAGAAACATTCAATATACTGGGCGACTAGGCCCATGTCATAAGCCTTCATTCCAGAAACCATGTCATCTCCTAATTGGTAAAAATGAACAGGAGAAGTATGATATTGGCTGGAAGGTGGGTACCAGGTCGACGTTGTAGTTGGCATAATGTGAGAGGACATGTATGTTATAGGAGCACAACTATCAATCAAGAAAGTAATTTCTTTATCGTCAATTTCAGCATATAAATCACCATTGAAGCGATCTTTTAATCCATCACCAAGTGTGTCAATCAGCGACCTAAAGAAAATCAATTCTGGCCGATCGATTCCATTATTTATCATTGTGAAGTAATTATTCAATGTTGAAATAACAAACGAGTCGGTTGAAAACGTTGCAGGGTCAAAACCAGTTGTCTTTAGCATTGCGTCCAACATTTCGACTGGATCCATAAATGTTCTTGGAAGTTCAGACAAATGCATTTGGAGGTTTGTAATTTTGGCGTTGTCATAAAATGTTATATTTGTCAAGTATCGAGACGTCAACATAAAATCCTCAAGCCAATGTGTATAGCTCCAATAGAAACATTCAATATACTGGGCGACTAGTCCCATGTCATATGCCTTCATTCCAGAAACCATGTCATCTCCTAGTTGGTAGAAATGTACAGGATATGTATGATATTGGCTGGAAGGTGGGTACCAGGTCGACGTTGTAGTTGGCATAATGTGAGAGGACATGTATGTTATAGGAGCACAACTATCAATCAAGAAAGTAATTTCTTTATCGTCAATTTCAGCATATAAATCACCATTGAAGCGATCTTTTAATCCATCACCAAGTGTATCAATCAGCGATCTAAAGAAAATCAATTCTGGTCGATCGATTCCATTATTCATCTGCTTGTAGTAATTATTCAATGTTGAAATAACAAACGAGTCGGTTGAAAACGTTGCAGGGTCAAAACCAGTTGTTTTTAGCATTGCGTCCAACATTTCCACTGGATCCATAAGTGTTTTTGGAAGTTCAGACAAATGCAATTGAAGATTGGTAATTTTGGCTTTGTCATAAAATGTTATATTTGTCAAGTATCGAGACGTCAACATAAAATCCTCAAGCCAATGTGTATAGCTCCAATAGAAACATTCAATATACTGGGCGACTAGTCCCATGTCATAAGCCTTCATTCCAGAAACCATGTCATCTCCTAGTTGGTAAAAATGTACAGGAGAAGTATGATATTGGCTGGAAGGTGGGTACCAGGTCGACGTTGTAGTTGGCATAATGTGAGAGGACATGTATGTTATGGGAGCACAACTATCAATCAAGAAAGTAATTTCTTTATCGTCAATTTCAGCATATAAATCACCATTGAAGCGATCTTTTAATCCATCACCAAGTGTGTCAATCAGCGACCTAAAGAAAATCAATTCTGGCCGATCGAATCCATTATTTTTCATTGTGAAGTATTTATTCAATGTTGAAATAACAAACGAGTCGGTTGAAAACATTGCAGGGTCAAAACCAGTTGTCTTGAGCATTGCGTCCAACATTTCGACTGGATCGATAAATGTTCTTGGAAGTTCAGACAAATGCAATTGGAGATTGGTAATTTTGGCTTTGTCATAAAATGTTATATTTGTCAAGTATCGAGACGTCAACATAAAATCCTCAAGCCAATGTGTATAACTCCAATAGAAACATTCAATATACTGGGCGACTAGGCCCATGTCATAAGCCTTCATTCCAGAAACCATGTCATCTCCTAATTGGTAAAAATGAACAGGAGAAGTATGATATTGGCTGGAAGGTGGGTACCAGGTCGACGTTGTAGTTGGCATAATGTGAGAGGACATGTATGTTATAGGAGCACAACTATCAATCAAGAAAGTAATTTCTTTATCGTCAATTTCAGCATATAAATCACCATTGAAGCGATCTTTTAATCCATCACCAAGTGTATCAATCAGCGACCTGAAGAAAATCAATTCTGGCCGATCGATTCCATTATTTATCTGCGTGTAATAAGTATTCAATGTTGAAATAACAAACGAGTCAGTTGAAAACGTTGCAGGGTCAAAACCGGTTGTCTTTAGCATTGCGTCCAACATTTCGACTGGATCCATAAGTGTTCTTGGAAGTTCAGACAAATGCAATTGGAGATTGGTGATTTTGGCTTTGTCATAAAATGTTATATTTGTCGAGTATCGAGACGACAACATAAAATCCTCAAGCCAATGGGTATAGCTCCAATAAAAACATTCAATATACTGGGCGACTAGGCCCATGTCATAAGTCTTCATTCCAGAAACCATGTCATCTCCTAATTGGTAAAAATGTACCAGAGAAGTATGATATTGGCTGGAAGAAGGGTACCAGGTCGACGTTGTAGTTGGCATGATGTGAGAGGACATGTATGTTATAGGAGCACAACTATCAATCAAGAAAGTAATTTCTTTATCGTCAATTTCAGCATATAAATCACCATTGAAGCGATCTTTTAATCCATCACCAAGTGTATCAATCAGCGACCTAAAGAAAATTAATTCTGGCCGATCGATTCCATTATTTATCTGCGTGTAATAAGTATTCAATGTTGAAATAACAAACGAGTCAGTTGAAAACGTTGCAGGGTCAAAACCAGTTGTCTTTAGCATTGCGTCCAACATTTCGACTGGATCCATAAGTGTTCTTGGAAGTTCAGACAAATGCAATTGGAGATTGGTAATTTTGGCTTTGTCATAAAATGTTATATTTGTCAAATATCGAGACGTCAACATAAAATCCTCAAGCCAATAGGTATAGCTCCAATAGAAACATTCAATATTCTGAGCAACTAGATTCATGTCATAAGTTTTCATTCCAGAAACCATGTCATCTCCTAGTTGATAAAATTTCATACTTGGCATGAATGTCGATGGTCCATTTAATGACTGCCCATCAGATACCTGAATAGATATGCCTGAAATATATAGAATGAATACAAGCTAGATTGATGCACAGTCTGATGTTTTCATTTCTTTTTCTTTATTGATGTAGCATTTATTGTCATGAGAATCTGCTTTAAAAATTTTGAAGAAACAAGTGCTTTTTTTAAAAAATCGTTAAATGTATTTATTTTTTCTGCTACTGAAAAGCGAATCTAGCAAGCAGTGTTCATTTATAACGTTTATATCTGTTTAGATAAACTGTTATTGTAATGCTTTGAAAACTATACATGTTTTGATAAGCTTTTTAAATGTAGGATTCAGAAAATCTTAATATGCAAATATTGAGATAATCTTTGTGTTATCACTTGTTTGTATTTCGGAAGTATGTAATCTTTTTTTTCATATTTATTTTTTCTTTTTTTTTTTTGAAGATCTGAAAAAGATTTGAATAACAAAATATGCTCATACTACCACGGACGGTTATGGTGTAGATAAAAATTTTCCTTTGATTTCAACAAGACATATTGCTAAAGGCGATGAATGCCCCTACTCCGTTTTTTGTTGTATTATGTTGTAAAACAATGTTGTAGGGAATTACAAAGATACATTTACCAAGAAACAAGTTTAATCTGATGGACAAATTATTAAATAAAAAAATTAAAAGATATTAGGTCTAGAAATATCTTTGTAGTTATGCAGCAATCTAGTATAACGCGTCATCAGTGTAACACGCAGTGTGGGTGAAATCGGTTATGTTGTTTTTACCCTTACTGTCTGGTTCATACGGAACGAATATGTCCTATACAATGTGTTAGGAGATATAAAGCGTTTTTTATCATCAGAATCACCTGTACTTGAAGTTTTAAAATTCAAATGTCAAACTCCTTGCTGGTTTTAAAGGAGAGTTGCCCATATAATTATATTTTTAACCAACGGTACATTAATGCAATAATGAATACAATTTAATTTTTTTTCACCGCAATTTATTACGAGTCTTTTATAGACCATACAGCAGACATAAATTGCTATCATTAAATATAAACAAATTGATATCATATTGTACAAGCATTTACTTCCCCTAATCTGTTCACTCATCAATGACGAAAAAGTAAGGGACATGTATGCTTAGACATTGGACTTTCTAAGACTGGCGTCGAATAATTCAACAGTACCGCGTTAAGTGACAAATTGCCAAGCCATTACTAAACCATGTAGACATTGATACTGGCATATTGGTTGATATGCTTCAGTGTTAACATTAATCAGGGACAATTGTCTTTGCGTAGCAGGTAGGGATATAAATGCAAAAGCAGTCGGAATTAAAATCGGCTTACTTTTGAAGAGAGTTGTTAATGGGATACTATGGGATGACGTTGGCCTAAAAGTAGTACCAGGATGAGCTCTGTGTCAAAGGGACATTCTGCAGCGCAGCGATAATTATTTAAATCTGCATGCAAAGTATTACATCTTGGCGTTTATTTGCATCTTCATTGTCATCGAAATTGAAACAAATTGCACAACCTTTATTATACACAAAGCGCACTACCTTTTTAACCATTGTACGTTTCCGAACTTTAATTTCCAAAAAAAAGAGCAAACCAAATGCATTAACCATTGCGAAATTTAGCGAACTATAATTCAAAACGAATTTCTTAAACCTTATCAAAAAACGCATACAGACCCATGTAATGATATTACAGTTAAACTTCGTTCACTCGAACTCGGATTGCTCGAATACCTCCCTTCGCTCGAACTCATCGCCCAGTCCCGGTAAAATCCCTATATAATATATATTGTTCTACCTCGGATCGGTCGAACACCGATCACTCGAACTCTCGAACCTGGTCTCTGGTCCCTTCGGCGGCAGAAATATAGTGAAAATCACAACTTTTCGGTCGACGGTTCATGTAACGTGAATTGTAACAGTGCTATCTATTTATAGAATGATACTTGTATGTGTGTTTATTTTAGTTAATGGCTACAAATAGTTGCTGCTGTAAACGTTTTTGTTTAAATATTTTATAAATTCATTTTTTTTTTAAATTAAATTCATCCCAAAATAAATATATACATGTAAATATATTTTGAACATTGTTCAACAAGTTTGGTCTCATTGCCCAATCGAACTCAACCTATTACAATATGCGTGAATATAGAGTAACACAGTGTACCGAAATCTTAATTGAAAACACTGGGATAATAATTCTTAATATGAAATATCTGACGAACAGATGTACTAACAAACAATTATATTGACTTATTTATCATTTGACCGCTGTAAGCTAGAAAACCTTAAGGCCTATGATCAACGTAATTATAGTTAAAATCGGTTGGTTCGAACTACCGATATCTCGAACAAATTTGCACAGGCCCTCAAAGTTCGAGCGAACGAAGTTCGACTGTATTTAAGAATTCGGTGTTGTACCTGTCTTACATGACAGTACAAATGCAGAGAAAATGAAAACTTGGTATCTTATACCAGGGCGTCGCTCAATATAAACTGATAATTAATTGACTTGGGTAAATTAGCCTTAAATCTCCTCTTTTAATATCTACAATATTTTAGTAACTTCTCTGTGCTTATTGTTGTTGTTTTTTATTCTTGTAATAATTTTTTGGTTGCTTTTGTTGTTGTTATCTTCTTAAACAGATTTTTAATGCAATATTAGGACATTTGTATTGCAATTACAGCTATTTCGGGATATTTTCACAAACCAATAGAAATTTAACTGAAAATTTGGCATATCTGTACAGTCAAATAAAATAGATTGTTGCTGTAATGATATTTGAGCCGCGTCATGACAAAACCAACATAGTGTGTTTGCGACCAGCATGGATCCAGACCAGCCTGCGCATCCTCGCAGTCTGATCAGGATCCATGCTGTTCGCTATCAGTTTCTCTACTTGTAAAAAGGTTGTTAAGAGAACAACATGAATCCTGATCAGACTGTGCGGATGCGCAGGCTGGTCTGGATCCATGCTGGTCGCAAACGCGCTATGTTGGTGTTGTCGTGACGCGGCTCATTTCATCTTTGAGACCGCTAAAAGATTACTTGTGCAGTGACACTTGTTTTGTTCCTGAAGTCTTAAGGTATGGGGCTCAGCAGCCTATTCGCGTGGCATTATGTATGGCATCGTAAAATAAACAATTAAAAAAGCACGAGATCAAGTCTTATTTACCCATGTTCACAAATATTTGATGTTTTTTATATTTATTTTAAAGCTGCACGCCTCCAGATGAGCCAACATATTTTAAGAAAATCAACTTGAGACAATGGTACTTATATTTTGGAAAAGTTAAAAGATTCAAGTTATGTGTGAATAATGACTGATTCTGCAGTTCTCGTCTGCGTTACTAACGCAGCAAGTAAATATTTTGCATATTTTTACCTATTTTTGGTAATTTGGTAATATCATTTGAAATGCCATTTGCAATGTTTATATTACTTTCTTTGTTCATCTCACAGTATTTTACTTTTAAATTTTCAAACCCTTTGTTATGAAAATTAACATGAAACATGTTGGCATGCTGCTTCAATGATTTTAAAATTTCTTATTAAATAACTATACGCTATTAGTCCTATAAAAAGCACCTGCCACGTTCAATAACACGATGGCCTGCTTTAAAACAGTGCCAATATCTATATCACCTTTTTCGGCCCCGGGCCGAAAAGTAATAAAGATATAATTACTCGTGAAAATATGTGGCATTTTATCATGTTTCGTGAAAATATATTCCATATTTAACTCAAACGAAAAATATCCTCTTAATGTTTTAAAAGTATAATATTTTGCTTAAGAAAATTAAATACGATATTTTGCTTAAGGAATATGATTATTTACTTAAGTAATATGATTTTGTATTAGATAATTTACTGATGTGATATAACAATTTGCTTAAGAAATATGATTTTCATAGGACATTTTGCTTAAGTACTATAATAATGTGATTCAAATGTGATATTTGGCTTAAAATACGATAATTTGCTACAGTAAATTAAATATGCTATTTTACTTAAGGAATATGATATTAATATATGAACTGATTTCATCTTTTCTTGATGACAGATTATGAAATCAGCAAATTTCCTTTGGAATAATATAAATCATTACCTGCAGTGCATATAAGCCACGCCAACAATCTGGAATCACGCATCATTGTTGCCTATTAAGAAATAACACAAATAAAATCACTTTAGGTGGTACTTTTAAAGGTGAACGATAATTATTTCCACAATGTGACTTAAATCAATATACGTTATTCCTTAAAAAATGTCTTTAATTGTTTAGTATTTTCGTTTTCTTTTCATAATGCTGATAGTTTTATGCAAAAAAAAAGATAGATATAAAACAATTTAATCGGAAAATACGTTTCTAACAATAAAAGTTTACATTTTATTAAAAAAACAAACAAAAAACCTTTTTTTTTTTAAATGAAAATTCGAAATAAATTTATTTTATTTTATTTTAAAATTAGTACACTAACGTGCTCCTAGTTTGTCCCCTGGGTAAAAAATTGTGTCTATTGGCAGAGCTTTCCGAAGTAAACATTTATATATTTAGTGTTACAGGGCAAAGTGTTATTCTTAATTCCAAATGACAACACAGGCTTCTTAGCGGGTGAAGTTAAAGTTGACATTTTTAAAGGTTGAAATTAAATGACTAGCTTGCATACATATCAAACATTTTGTACAAACATTGTGAATGTGAAATAAAATGGTCTAACAGGGACTTAAATGTCAAGCATTTGCATACATTATTACGCCATCTTCTTAATTTTCGGCCACTGTACAAGTAGAATATGAACATTTTCCGGCAATGGTGTCAAGTATACTCTTGTTTATTTTTACATTTATGATTAACATTGACCGTTCATTGTCCGAAATTATATTCCATACTTAACATTACGGAACTCTGTCAGGGCCATCGGTATATTTGTCTTTGAATGGAAGAATCTAAAGCGCGAAAATACGAAATCATCGCGAAAAAAAGAAGATTATAATACTGCAACATTTTCAATTTTGCCGTGTTGGGCTTTCTTTAGGGATTCTGTTTTTCTCTATTTGCATGCTAATTAATGAACCAATGTGAAAAACGGTGTTATAAGATGTTAGACTACTTCGTATGATTATCCAGAAAGTCCAGGGGAAAAAAAAACATCGTACTATTATTATTATCATTATTTTTATCATCATCATCATCATCATCATCATCATCATCATCATCATCATCACCATCATCATCATTATCATCATCATCACTATCAGTATTATTATTATTATCATCATCATCATCACCATTTATCATCATTATTTTTATGTTTTATTTATTTTTTAAAGTTTATTGATATTTCTGCGGAAAATGAAAGATAAGATGATGACGTTCAGATATTTACCAGACAATAAGATTTTTCTAATGACGGATAAAAGGAATAACTATTATTATTTTGGAAAGTTTACGCTTCCTACATTTTTGGGTGTCAACATAATTTGATGGTACAAAACGAAACTGTGCCCTACCAACTGTACATTTATTCCTAGAAATCAAATACTCAAATCGTTATTGATTTTTCAAATTAAGGTTATTTGTTATAAATTACTTGTATGCTGCTGCCTTGTTTTGCAGAGATCATCGAAAAAGCATCTGACGCCTGCTAATTCATTTGATAGAGGTACATGTACATAATGTTTTAAAGCCCTAAATAAACTACCCCGAAAGATCGGGTCTACTAGCGAGTACCGCCGCCAGGATCTGCAGGCCTTATATAACAAAATAGATCAAAAGTGCAGGAATATTCCACTCGCAAAAACAAGTAATAATGTCACTTGCCCGTGAATAAGTTTAAGTATGTGCGACCTATCGGTGCGGCTAAAATTCGATATTTGTTTGTCTGTATTGAAATGAATAATCAAAACACAGAAGGCGCTGAATTTGTTTGGGTCTCAGAATGTCAGAAAGGTGAAGGTTGTGAGATTATAAACCAATTTGTTTTTGTATAGTGCCACCAATGCTTTCCAGTGTTTTAACCGTAGTAAATTGGCTACAAGACTAATTACAACGTGGTAGTCAATTCAATGTTTATTTGACTTAAAAAATGAAAAAAAAAATGAGTTGCCACAACTTGGATTTGAACTCGAGACCTCTAGTTTCATAAGCGAGCGTGCAAACCCCTCGGCCACGGTGAAGTTATATGTTAACGGCCTGAAGAAAACCATAATATTCGTAATTAGGGTTTGTAACTCTTATTATTTCGACGCTAAACACAGATGTAAATAATCATGGAGCTTACCTTTAGCATGTATATCTATAAAGAATGAAACAATATTAGAAATCTTCGACCATTCGGGAACTACTTTGCTTGAATATTAATGCGCCTGTCATTTGACAATCTTTACGCACTGATCTCCCCTGAATTTTTTCGGCGTTAGTGTACATATAAAGGGAAGTAACCGCTTCAAAAAAGTGGACTTCTTTAGGCATTTGCAATTAACAGCATTAGGCTCTGAAATTTCGCTACCTTTATTTGTTTGGTCTGACGACCCAAACAAATAAAAACTATAAAATTCTGTGCCGTTTCTTGTTGGATTTTTTCATGTGTTGTAGTATTATAATGAAATTTAATAATCGTATTAAAATTTCAGAATCTTATAAACTATTATCTAAGAGTGTACTTTCTATTGCTCGTAAGTTTATTTATTTCAGCTTCATCATGATAATTATCTGAAGCCTTTTTAAACCACTTCCGCTTCCTGTACAGCTGTAACTAACCATTACTAGTGTCATATGAAGAAACATATATTGTTGTGACCCCTATAGGGCTTAACCTAATAACCCCTGGGGTTAAGAGTCATACCCCTTGACCACCTCAAGACCAAAACTCCAAAAGTACCCTTTGTACATGATATATGTATTTACTTATTGAATGACATATTTTTATCTTGTACTTTAAAAAAAGAATAAAAGATCAAAGTAAATATTGACTTGATCTGAAAGAGACATATAAACATCGATAAACTGGACGAGTGATATGTTAAATGAGGCATAAAATATAATCCAGAAAATAAACACCTGGGCACCGTTTTACTAACATTGCGTAAGTTTTTCGTAAGTATTTTCGTAACTTTACGCTTACGTTTAAACTTACGCAAATCGTAAGTGTGTTTCACGAAACGTTCGTAAGTTTTTTCTTAAGCTTACGTTAAAATAGTGCGTAACTCTTCAAAGAAGGTTTAAGAATAAGTCAATAAGGGGGCGATTTGGTTATATTTAATGACCGCAAAACATTTTTAAAAAAGGCTAAACTGGTATTTCGTAGCGTCAGCTACGGACACTCAGGAATGTTGCTGCGCAAGTCGTATTTTAAGTGCATATTGTGCCAACGGCCATCCACCACACAGGGGTTTCTCTCGATTTTAAATAAATGCATTTATAGAGTAGAAAGGAAAACCCTATATCATTCATCATGAAAGATATTTAAAGGGTTTTTGTTTGTTTTGAGAAGTGAAAAAACTGTAATGCAAGTGAATCTTGTGGATTTTTTTTCTGTTTTTTATATGAAATATTTAGCTTATTCACGTTACTCATATATTTAAAAAGATACTTTTGTGTCTATTTATTTAAGAAATAATATATCCCAAACTGTGATTTTATTGCTCAATAACATCACTGTTTGGAGTTCGGATGCGGGGAATTATATCACGAGGGCGTAGCCCGAGTGATATAATGATGCGCACCCGAACGACAAACAGTGATGTTATCAAGCAATAAAATCACCGATTTGGATATATTATTTCGATTCTAACACGACATCAACAAATAAATGCTGCGGTACATGATAATTAGATAAACTGCGCCTGATTTGTTTCCGTACTTATTTTCAGCGCGTCACATTTTTAGTGGTTACGTCACGTGTATAACGATTACGTCACATATCTAAATATAGAACGTCAAACAGTGATTTTATAGCATAATAATACACACTTTCGGTTCTTCTATGTTCAATAGGGAAAAATGCGGATCGTGTTAGAATTATTTATTTATCACATAAACCGCGGCGCAGGAGTGTAATAAAGCCATTTAATAAAAACGATATTAACACTTTGACGTGACGTCATTTGCGATATATAGAAACATAGCGTTAAAGCGCGCTAATGTTAGCGTTACACTATAATCGCGTCATTGAAAACTTACTCATTTTAACAGTTTACTGTTCTTATTTTATATATGTGATAAAAAGAATATTGTATTCGTGTAGATTCAATACTAAATTTATTGAACTCGTTGAATAAAACAATATCATGCTCACCAGAGGCTTGCATGATATAATTTAATTCAACTCGTTCAATAAATTTAGTATTTAACTACACTCATTAATTCAATATCCTCTATTTATTTATTTATTTATTTGATGCCTATCAAGTAAAAAAACTCTTTGATTTTTAAAGATTTTACGCTAAAACATGCGTAAAAAAAATGAAACAAAAACGCCACATGCAAACAAAACATATTCACGATTTTATTTAAGTGAAGTAATGGTATCTGAATATTTGCAATAAAAACAATTGCAACAGATAATTTTATGTACATTTGCAAATCATACTTTTTAATGAACATAGAGGATATTCAAGTTTCTACTTTTAATACAGGATTTATTTTCATCGAGTGGTATGAAAATAAATATTTCATGAGTGACGTTAGCCACGAGTAATACAAAATGTATATGATATTTTTCATACCACAAGATGAAAATAAATCCTTATTTATAGAAAGAACTTGAATTTTCTGTTTATAATATACATTTTTCTCTTTTCTGACATCGCATTTAAAAAGACTGTCCCTTAAATTTTGTATATTGGCTGACTTAAGCCCAGCAAGACACCTGTGAAAATATGGAAAATATGTTTCACTGCAGTGAAAAAACGAAAAATATGCTTCACAGCAGTGAAACTATGGAAAATGAAAATACGCATTTTATTTCATCAATATTTCTCAATATTTCATTTAAAAGTATAAAATGAAAAACTTAACTGAGTCTCAGTCAATATTATATGTCATTTAAAAAATATTCAACAAATCTACATATACCTTCAAAAGCTCGTGAAGTTGAAATAATATAAAACACTTAATAACTGATTTATAATACTTTGGGTCGAAGTCAACCACGATTAAGGGCGTATGGGATACCAATATATTCGAGAAAGAGATAGTAATTAAAAGACTTTAAGCTGATAGGAAGACTTCCATATTCGTATGTTTTTTTACTAAATTTAATTTTTAATAAGTCCGTAAAGCCACATTATCCTTTCATCACTTAGACTTTACTTAACTAAAGACGCTTTCACCATTAAAATATATTATCAATCACATCCGTCTCTAAAAGTCGCGCTTTCCTGCCCTGTCATTGTTCATAGATGATGTCAGTCTTACTTACGTTAGTTTTAAGTCAACAAATTTTAAGCGTTACTTTACGTAAAAACTTA
The DNA here is from genome assembly GCF_026571515.1 of Ruditapes philippinarum. Taxonomy (NCBI): domain Eukaryota; kingdom Metazoa; phylum Mollusca; class Bivalvia; order Venerida; family Veneridae; genus Ruditapes; species Ruditapes philippinarum. The sequence continues at coordinate 99,598 of NW_026857840.1, read as the reverse complement.
CGAAATTCTTAATTACGCAAATTTTTAGTAAAACGCCTTTACGTAAAAAATCAGACGTAAGTTAAAACTTACGCAAATCTTAGACGTAAGTACGTTAGTAAAACGATGCCCTGGCGATATATTTTTCAGCTTTCTTGTTGGTGGATTACGTCAGGTGATCCTCCGTGCATTCTTTCAGACACGTGCCAACCTAGGACTGTCCACAAGGTTAGCCGAAAAGCTGCTGCAATTGAAATAATTAACAGGTCCTGGTGGGGTTCGAACCGACAACGTTAAGAGTATCAATCACAAAGACTTGCAGTTATCGACCATTACCACTTGACAATATAGATAAAAGGATTAATGTGTATGTATTGACATTTATCTATAGTAAATTCCGACGACGATGAATAAACATTTTATAAAACAAATTTAAATAGATATCCAGACTTTTCGTTACGTCGGAAGTATTAACAATAGTTTATTTAAAAAAAAAAACATACACTTTTAATTAAAATAGTCACAATGAATAAGTACAACCTGCTCCTGATCGGCTTTAGGTTATTTATATAAGAATAAGTTATTTTTAAAACAACGCAATTTTCTTTAAAGACCCATTATGCCCCGGACATGCTTTCATTTTAGTTTCTCAAATACTTTTTGGGATAGTTTCCAAAAAGCTACTCACTGGCCAATTACCTGAACCATCTTTTGCTTCTATATTGCCCTTTGGCAATCAGTACATTTATGGTGATTTAGTATTTTGTATGGAAGTTAAAAAACTGTTTTGTTTACATTTTGCTTCTTTGATTATTCATACAATCACATTCAGCACTTCTCTCTTTAGATAAACAACCAATATGCTGTTAGATTATAATACTTATGTTCCCAGAAAGGGGGAAACGTGTTTGTTGTTGCGGCACATTGTGCCTGTAATAATTAAAGGTAACTAAATAATAATAATATCAAATAATATCAAGATACATTTTCTTTAAATCAATTTTCGTAAAAGTGTCTTGAAACGTTCTTAAAATACTTTGGAATAGGAATTATGGTTCGTTCATATACACCTTGTTTAATGTATTGATAGGGTCATGTACATTGTCCGAAAGTAATTCAAAATTAACCTACATTGGTAAAATATCTTTTATAAACGTTCAGCAATCATTTTTGAATCTTAAGCAATAAAGTAAAGGTTGCGATTGTGAAAAGCGAATCTGGTATCACATATCCAATTTTTCAGAAGTTGCGGAATGGCCAAAATAAACCATGAGTAATTTGACATAAATTCCTACCATCTTCTTTCCCAAAGAGATTTAAAATCAACGTTTGATTCGGTAACTTCCTTGTTATGTTAACAGTCATGTAATGATATTAATGCGCATTTTGTATTGTTTTGTATATGACAGTGTCGAAATTTACATGGCACCCTGAGCCATGTATATTAAATAACGAAGCGTGCAAGAACGGAACGTGCTCACGTAATTTGGTCCATTTATAACGTAAGTTGTTTTCTTCCTTAAGGTACACCTGCCTTTGCGAGAAACCCTATTAACAGAATTATTGTTCAACATCATTTTCCGCCCAATGAAATCCCTTCAGTTTTTAAAAAAGTGCGCTCCCTACCGGTCGCTTTCTTTAGCTTTTTACAATTGTTAAAATTTCACTTAATAAACACTAACATATACGACGAACACGAAACTTGTCTGAGTGTCATTTTGAATACAAAATTGTGACTTTTGGGATTGACAGTGTTGTTGTGCACGCTCGACCCGTGTTTCTCCATGTAAAATTTATCAACAGTCTTAAATCTATACTTTAAATAACTCAGGTTTCCCGGAATGGCCTACATAATGTAGACGGAATCGGTTGGTTTGAGATAATTGGCGTCAAAGCGGAAGCGGTACGTCCCCATTCTTGAGATGCTAAGTATAGATTGGAGATTCACAAAATTACAGTTCTGTATGTTTCAGCCAAATGTGGTTTCTTGAGCCAATGTAACAATTTTGTAACTAGCTTTCTCATTGGCTATTGCGATCCCTGATATTCTACCCGTGCATTGTTGTTTTTGCACTTGCATGCTAATTTACAGCAGCAAGCCTCCAATTTCATGCTAATTTTTCTTGACATATTTGAAAATGTGTTTAAAAGTGAAATATTGTGAAGTTAAGAAGGAATTGAGTACATTTTTCTGAAGTTTCATTTTCTTAAAACATTGTGGCTCATCTAGAGGCATGCAGCTTTAAAAAATAGTGCGTTACTTATATCCTTCGAAGGAGAGCCCTGTACGCTTGACCTACTTTTTATAATATTAAATAGCAAGCATTACTCTGATTTAGTCATCCAATTAACCGGTTACATTTTATTCATCCCTGCAGTTGACTAAGAAAGTAGTCCCTACTCACGTGGTCATAAAATTTAACATGGCGATATCTTCACCGGTCAAAGTTCTGCAAATAAATTTCTTGACATGTTTTGCGGCCAAATCATCGCTAATTAATATCATTGGAAGTAATTCCTGTCAGGAATGTGTCTGTCACAATTTAAGCATCACTGCATTTTTATTACATTTGCGTAATGATTGTATATGGAGCAGAATTTGGGTATTTATTCGCTGTTTATTTTTCAATTTTCTGTTTATCTAATTTATATTCGTATTTCAATAAATTCTTATCTATAATCATATAAATTCAAATTGATTTAAACAATTTTAATTCTTACTTTTTAATTGCCAGTTAAACATTTGTATTTTGATACTGCAGAATCAATTGTTTCTACTTCTTGTTTAAACTACGTGATTAGATATTATGTTGCATACTTCTTCCTTTTCAATTTGAATAATTTAGTTTTAACTTATGATCTTGAACGTCCTTCCTTTTAAGAATACAAAGTGGGTTACATAACAATGAAATAAAATCTATACGAATGCACTTAGACGAATACGAACTGCAATAACACGAATACGAAATTACATTGAAATTCAAATTTATACATCTGGCCGGGAACCAATATTTCCGTACAAGTCCGTAATTTCTGACGGTGTAACCGTTGAAATATTCTCTTCAAAAAAATCCACGAAATCCAGGGTAGCACTCCACAGTTAATTTCAAGTTCTGCCGTCAATGCCCTACAAGCAATACGTCTAATAATTCTGATACCAAACTACACAACCTGGAAAAAGAAAACACATTTTGTTGAGAACATATATGACATAAGATTGCAAATATACAAAGAAATCATCCCATCTGCAATAGGCAGGCAGTCAAAAAAAGTTCATATTCATTCCGTTGAAGCCCAAAATCTACAGTGGCCCGAGACCCAAAACAACACATTTCGTCCATCTGGCAAAAAAGACCTGCAAATATACAGGGTAAAGGAACACCGTCTCTGCTTTAGCAACTCCCTTTACATGCAAAATATCACAAAGAAACTGGTGCTCAACCTTGTAGATTTTTTACTACTGCTAATAGTTTGTACCCCCCCCACCCCCACCCTTCTGTAAAATGACTTGTTTTTACCGTGCATGTTGTTTAAAAGCAATGTTTACAAAAAATGGCGGCCTTGACATCTATAATCAACAGCAAGTGATTTCTGGCCATGCTTTCGAATTTGCAAATGATTATATTAGATGTCACAAAAACAAATTTCATGCTGCAAATGCACTTTAAAGACAACCAGTCATTTAACTTTTTCCCTCATAAATATAGACGTATTTTGACGGCTTTTTGCCCCCCCCCCCCCCCTTTTTGAGGCATCAAACAGTGCAAAAATGCCCTATTTAGGCCCCCAACACTGTTTTTTATTTGAGAAATGTTGTTAAAAATGTGACCACTTTTCGGCGAAAAGCCTTTTACTCTATCTTAATTCATGGAGAAGTTGCAGCATTTTGAAATCAGTTTTGTTGGAAAAAAAAACAATGCAAAATAGTGATTTTGAGACGTTCCCATTGCCATGGTAACAGAAAATTTACGATTGAGCATGCTGTAACAGATGCCATGGTCAAGTCAACATTTGTGCCAAGTTTCATCAGTATTGAAGCATTTTTTATAGTTTCATAGCAGTTTGAACTTGTAACAGGAGGCTTTTCAATGAAAACTGCCATTTTTCACAATATGCTCATGGGGTAAAAGGTTAAATCCAGAATATTCACTATATCCAAGAAATCCTCCCTGGCCATTCGAAGCTGTGGCTTACATTACTGTGGTGTGCTACCTATAAACTTGGATTAAATCGCCGCGTAGCATTGTATCCTCACACCTTGTGCTCACGGAAAATACCGAAGCGATACATGAGTTATCTCCCGTCACTAAGGTTTTGCGCTAGAATTTTACAGCTAGGACACAGAAAGCAAATATTAATCACGTGGTTTCTAGTTTTTATTTGTTCTGCTGTTCTTCTTATTGAAATGAGTCAGTTTTATTTCGCTTAAGGTTGCTTAATGTTAATAATTTCATAAAGTTAGAATATGGATAAATCTCTATAACAACAATTCTTATAGCCTCTACATACAAATTTATTTTCAGTGTGAATCGAATGAGAATAAGAGTTGCACAAATACATTTGTAAGAAACAAGTTCGAGAAAACACACTTTCTTTTAAATAAGTAGAAATAACACATGTTAAAAACAAAAAGTAAATTTATTGGTATCTAATATTAAATTAAACGAATTAAGATGAAGTACTGGCATTGGCTTTAGAATATTACAACCTACTAAAACATAGTAAGAAAGAATAAATAAATATTTAAGTAAAGAACTTTGATTAACTCACAGATGAATCAAATTTGTAGGAATATGATTTAAACTTAAGCAAATGAAAACAACAAGTAGTCAAATGAATAAATACCCAAATTCTGCTCCATAATTGTACATTAGTGATGGGGCATGATGAAAAGTTCTAATGATGATTATCAGATTCATTATTTAAGTCACATCTTACTGCATGCAAAAACTATTTCTGCTTTGTTTCCATGGTTTTATTCATTAATGTGCGTTAAATGGAATGTTTCCTTATTCATCATGTTTCGAAGGTGTTATGTGATCGACGAACGACAACTCTGATTCGTGTCAGTTTAAGATTCAACCATAATGCTTTCCCTTTGATGGTTTTTGAGGAAACCTGATAAAAATTATATTCTGAATGTGAAAAAAGGCAATAGTCGGGTCATTTTTGTATACACCCTATAAGTGGGATTTGACCAAAGCGGCATACATCAAAATACATACAATACACCTTTAAATTATTTTAATATTGAATTTTATTTTTTTTAGTGAAAGGCCATTTATTTCTCAGATATGCTTTTATTTTTATTTCTTAAAAGCTCTTTATTTTGATCCCCCATTATAAATTCCAAAAAGTTACTCATTTATCTAATTTCCTTATCCATCTTTCGCTTCGGTCCATTTTCCCTAGGCAATTAGTACAGTTCCAGTGATTTTGGTATTTTGTATGGAAATGGAAATACTAATTTGTTTAATACATTTTACTATTGTTACTACAAATAACGTCAAGTTCGGCGCTAATTTCTTTATGTTACAAACATCTTACTTGTCTAAAACAAAATTTATAGTTACAAAACTGACAATGGCCATAAATTTTCTAAAGTAACAAAAATTTAATTTTTTCTAGGGCATAATATGCCTTTAAGGAATGTTTAGATATTCACAATTCATATGAATATTTGAATGTTTCTAGCAAAATTAATTAAGTTAGCAATCGATAGTTACTGTTATTCTTAGCATGATTTGAGTGCAAATATTTTCATTTTTGGGTAATTTTGCGCAGTAAAAATTATCATTCTTGGGAAACGGGGTGAGGGATTGACACCGGTCTACATCTAATGGTACAAAAATGTCGGAAAATATTTCCTAACACGTCATGTCTAAATCTCAGTGTGGTGCCATAAACAAAACAAAAAACTTGAGCGTCTTCATTGTTTTATGATAATGATTTTCAATAAAACCTGAATGCATAGACATCTGGTCATTTATTTTACAAATATAATTTTTATTTACATTTTGCTAAATATCACAGATATTTATTTAAAAGAAATTTTTAGCACTTTAAGTAAACTGTCCAACATCACTTGCATAAATTAAATTAACCTTCCGCTCGAAAATAAAGACCGCCTTAACCAATTTAACACTACACAATTTTGAGTAATGAGTACATCTGTACTTGCTGCAGCCTTTGCCAGCAGCAAAGAGTTAGGCCAGCCTGCAGGCTCTTTACTGTTGGCTGACAAGCTGACAAGATTTTCTTAATATCTACAAAATGTATAATAAACAGTTCGAAAAAAGAAATGGAACCAAGTAGGTTTAAGGCTCTCAGAATCTTGCATAATAGCCTTGTATTCGGAGCAGTCCTGAAACTGTCCTGATATGGATACAGTTGAACGCGTATTTTTTGGAAAGGATCAGTAAAGTAGGTCTAGACTACAGCAAGCGACGGATCGATATCAGCAACGAAGCGACCAAGCCAACAAGATATGTACTTCTCAAACCAGGTACTGAAATAGACAAAATTTGAAACAAAATCATTTAGAATATAGAAACAAGAGTTTGTTTTCCCCTGTTTTTGTGCTAAACGATAACGTTCAGCTCTCAATCAGTCAATGGCCAGGGAACTTTTATGAGATTGAAAAATTCCTAATTCTAAACTTAACTAAAGTGAGCTGAACAGTATGTACCTAGAGTGAAAAATATTTTATTATTTTGAATGAAAAAGTTTCGTGTCGACTGAACATTTTTAAAAATCATTGGAGTGACCAGTCCTTGAATAGACTATTTCATTATAATTAAGTGGAAAGTAATTCTTAGCGCGGAGAGTACTTAATAATACGGACGTATCATTTCGTAATTATAGAACGCACATTATTTCTGAGAACATTAATGAGTAGGACTCCTTTGAAATTTGCAATACTTTGTTATCTATGATTAACAGTACTACCTAAACGTGTATAGTATTTACAAGAGGTACTTAATAACGTGAAACAAAATGTTGATACAACAGTGAATAGTACTGTATCATTTAGAATTAAATCTCCAGTTCTCTCGACCTAAATTATTGTTTGCAAAGTTCTTCTGAATCGGTTTATTCAAATAATTGAAATAAGTATCAAATTCAAGAATAAATCTATATTTTTGTTTATCTTACATGACTTTTTTATACGTCGGTCCAATTACAACTTGGCAACTGAAGGCAACATGTTGCGGTTGATAAATCTATCACATACGTTTTATTACAGCTTTAAGATAACCTGTGAATGTACCTACCATTGGAACCTAGTGCTGGATCATTTATTATGCAGAGTCCACTTCCTGGGACGCAGTTATTGCTCGGGTTAGTTGTACCAGTTGATGTTGAGGTAGAAACCGACACTGACGCTGTTGCAATAACAGAGCTGCTACTAACAGATGCTGATATTGTTGCTGAGTTTGATACTGGCACTGAGACAGAGCTCGATGCTAACAATGTACTTGAGGTCGAAACTGATACTGTAGTGGAGCTAAATATTGACCCTGTTGCTGACGTTGAAGAAATTAAACTTGTCTGTAGTGGTGTTGAAAAAAGAGAAGTAGAAACTTGTGACGAAGTGGAAGGGTATAACCCATTGGATGATACCGAAGGACTGGAAGGTATCAAACTGCTAGATAAATAATGGGAACCTGATGGGTTCAAGATAGAGGACGAGGTAAATGAGCTTGCAAATGTCGAACTGCTAGATAGGGAATCGGAGCTAGATGGATTCAAGGTATAGGACGTGGATAATGAGTTTGAAGGAAGCAAACTGCTAGATAAGGAATGTGACGAAGATGGGTTTATGACAGAGGTCATTGATAATGAGCTTGAAGGAATTAAACTGCTGCTAAATAAGGAATGGGCGGTAGGATTCAAAACAAAGGATGATGTTGAACTTGACGGAATCAAACTATTTGATACTGAATGTGAACTTGAAGGATTCAAAGCAAAAGATGATGTTGAACTTGAATAAATCAAGCTGTTTGATACTAAATGTGAACTTGAAGGATTCAAAGCAAAGGATGATGTTGAACTTGAAAAAATCAAACTATTGGATACTGAATGTGAACTTGAAGGATTCAAAGCAAAGGATGATGTTGAGCTTGAATAAATCAAGCTGTTAGAAACTAAATTTGAGCTTGAAGGATTCAAAACAAAGGATGATGTTGAACTTGAATGAATCAAACTGTTGGATACTGAATGTGAACTTGAAGGCTTCAAAGCAAAGGATGGAGATGAGCTTGAATATATAAAACTGTTGGATAGAAATGGTGAGCTGGAAGGACTCCAAACAAATGATGATGATAATGATGTAAGTGTAGTCAATCTATTGGATACCGATTGTGAGGTATACTGCATCGACGTTGCCAAAGATGATTTCCAATTGTAATTACTTGATGACGAGCTAGACGGATTATAGCTATATTGCATCGACGAAGTAATAGACGGTTTCCGGCTGTATTGCATCGACGATGCCAAAGATGGGCTCCAATTGTAATTACTTGATGCCGCGCTAGACGGATTATAGCTATATTGCATCGACGAAGCCATAGACGGATTCCAGCTGTATTGCATCGACGATGATAAAGATGGGTTCCAATTGTAATTACTTGATGCTGCACTAGACGGGTTATTGCTATATTGCATCGACGAAGTCATAGACGGATTCCAGCTGTATTGCATCGACGATGCCAAAGATGGGTTCCAATTGTAATTACTTGATGCTGCACTAGACGGGTTATTGCTATATTGCATCGACGAAGCCATAGACGGATTCCAGCTGTATTGCATCGACGATGTCAAAGATGGGTTCCAATTGTAATTACTTGATGCTGCAATAGACGGGTTATTGTTATATTGCATCGACGAAGCCATAGATGGATTCCAGCTGTACTGCATAGATGATGTCAAAGATGGGTTCCAATTGTAATTACTTGATGACGCGCTAGACGGGTTATTGCTATATTGCATCGATGAAGCCATAGACGGATTCAAGCTGTATTGCATCGACGATGCCAAAGATGGGTTCCAATTGTAGTTACTTGTTGACGCGCTGGACGGTTTATTGCTATATTGCATCGATGAAGCCATAGATGGATTCCAGCTGTATTGTATGGACGATGCCAATGATGGGTTCCAGTTGTTATTACTAAATGCTGCACTAGACGGTTTATTGCTATATTGCATCGACGAAGCCATAGATGGATTCCAGCTGTATTGCATCGACGATAATAAAGATGGGTTCCAATTGTAATTACTTGATGCTGCACTAGACGGGTTATTGCTATATTGCATCGACGAAGCCATAGATGGATTCCAGCTGTATTGCATCGACGATGCCAAAGATGGGTTCCAATTGTAGTTACTTGATGACGCGCTAGACGGGTTATTGCTATATTGCATCGACGAAGCCATAGATGGATTCCAGCTGTATTGCATCGACGATAATAAAGAAGGGTTCCAATTGTAATTACTTGATGCTGCACTAGACGGGTTATTGTTATATTGCATCGACGAAGCCATAGATGGATTCCAGCTGTATTGCATTGACGATGCCAATAATGGGTTCCAGTTGTAATTACTAAATGCTGAACTAGACGGTTTATTGCTATATTGCATCGACGAAGCCATAGATGGATTCCAGCTGTATTGCATAGACGATGTCAAAGATGGGTTCCAATTGTAATTACTTGCTGCTGCAATAGACGGGTTATTGTTATATTGCATCGACGAAGCCATAGATGGATTCCAGCTGTATTGCATCGACGATATCAATGATGGGTTCCAGTTGTAATTACTAAATGCTGCACTGGACGGTTTATTGCTATACTGCATCGACGAGGCCATAGATGGATTCCAGCTGTATTGCATCGACGATGCCAAAGATGGGTTCCAATTGTAGTTACTTGATAACGCGCGAGAAGGTTTATTGCTATACTGCATCGATGAAGCTGGAGACGGATTCCAGCTGTATTGCATCGACGATGATAAAGATGGGCTCCATTTGTTATTATTTGATGACGCACTAGAAGGAGTTTTGCTATATTGCATCGACGAAGCCATAGACGGATTCCAGCTGTATTGCATCGACGATGATAAAGAGGGGTTCCAATTGTAATTACTTGATGCTGCACTAGACGGTTTATTGCTATATTGCATCGATGAAGTCATAGACTGATTCCAACTGTATGGCATCGACGATTGCACCGTTGATGATTTCGTTGGACTTATAATGGCTAACTGACTTGAGGTTATAGACAAATACCAGTTTATTGATGTTGCTGAGGGTGCTGCTGAAGGGTTTAATACTGAAGACGACCCAAAACTCGACCAGAGTTGATTCCCGTGGACAGTTACAACTGAAAAAAAATCAAATTGTTGAAAGTTAGATTAGTATACAGTATAAAATTATCGGGTGAAATCAGTTGTAAAATTAATGGATTAAGCTTGATGTTTGTTAAGATATTATATCATCTGTTCAAGCTAATTATAAACAATGTAATACATAGTCAGGGTGTTCATAGTTAATTATGTAAAACTATATTAACCTGCTGAATTTTTGGAATGGACCTGCCAAGCTTTGCATTTGGAACAATCCATTCAAATGTTGAAGTATTTCAATATCAATATACATGTACCAACAGTATTGAACCTGCATGGATGTGCAAACTGACCTAGTTATTTACTCGTGTCAAAATGTAATCAATCTTGGTTAACCAGCACGGGTTTTATTCTGAATTTAAAGCACACATGAAATATTAAACAAATTTCAAATATATAAAAGACTGCAGTTTACATTGTTTTGGAGAGGAAGGAGGATTTTAGAGAGGGTAGGATGGTAGTGACCAATCAACGTGCCGAACATCTGTGACTTATGTACGTAGGACGGAAGGGCCATTGCAACTTCATGAATTCCCGATTTCATCTTTATGAATTCACAATTTAAACTTCGTGAATTCCCGTTTTCAACATATGGAATTCACGAATTCACAATTTCAGTTTCATGAATTCACGACTTCAACTTCACGAATTCACGATTTCAACTTCATGAATTCACGATTTCAACTCCAGGAATTCAACTTCGTGAATTCACGACTTCAACTTCACAAATTCACGATTTCAACTTCATAAATTCACGATTTCAACTTCACGAATTCACGATTTCAACTTCACGAATTCAACTTCGTGAATTCACGATTTCAACTTCCCGAATTCACGATTTAAGCTTCACGAATTCACGATTTTAACTTCACGATTTCAACTTCAGAAATCGTGAATTCGTGAAGTTGAAATCGTAGATTCTTAAAGTTGAAATCGTGAATTCATAAACTTGAAATCGTGAATTTGTGATGTTGAAATCGTGAATAAAAATAATTCACATCGTGAATTCACGAAGTTGAATTCGTAAAGTTGAAACCGTGAATTCATGAAGTTGAAATCGTGAATTCGTGATGTTGAAATCGAGAATTCATGCAGCCGAAATCGGGAATTCATGAAGTTGAAATGTCCCCAATGGTCTTTTGTACTTATGTGTACGATTACCTACGTGAGTGCATAAAATTGATCATTACGTTTTGTTCTTTGTGCCATATTTCTCGAACTTAAAATAGAAAAAAAGTTGAAAGTTACACAGCTATGATGACTTTTGTATTTGAATTTCTTTTTATTACTTGCACATCGTACGCTTAATGAATCTCATTTAAAAACTAAAATCATAAGAACCAGTTTATAAAATTTGTTATGCGCATGCTTCACTTCAAAACAGACTTAACTTTTTAAACGAAAAATTAACATCGACCTGAACAAATCGGTAAAAGGAAAACAACGGAAAATATCATTTACATATATTTTACACTACGAACAATTCATCCCGTTTTCAATCATATATATCAATTGGCAATTATTTTTCTGGAAAGCGTTCCACTATATCATGTTTCGAAAAATAGTAACAGTAAACACTAAAGCTACAATATCACACTGCTAGTATTATATGACAGAAAGAACCATGTACGAAACACCTCGCAGAAATCAAACAATTAAACAAATCTTTCACGGCTTCATAAAACCTCTCGCATGTTTGTTTTTTTAAGAAGCAAACTTGATTTAATTATTGATCGACGATTAGACAAAACGGTGTAGGGAAAAAAACTTTTCTGAGGCGCATGTCTGAATAATCAAGGGAGGTGATACATGTAAAACCGATAGAGAGGATTCAGGTATGTCGGAAAATCTATTATCTAACTAAAACAGATTGTCTTTTCAACTTCTCAAGTAGCAGTCACTTTTCTGCGGATATTTCGAACAAATCGTAATACACTGTAGGTACAAAAAGCAGTACAACTGGTTGAATTATGTCATTTGATGGAAAATCGAATGCATCAGGGGACACAATCCATCAAAAACGCTTACAAAAAAGATGTACAATTTGTTATTTTTCCATATCAGCAAACAATAACCACAGATAATGTTAGAAAGTAATGTGCTACAATGTAAGCATGTAGTTAAAAGGTGCAAAAATAGATGACTTCAAATATATTTTTCAAAAGTAAAAGTATTGGGCAACGTCTGCAATTTGTTTACCGAAAGTAGAAAGGGGTGTGCTTGATTACATAATTCTGAGTTAAATTCTCAGAACAATGTTCTTTAAACACGAAAATATGCCAGTGTACATGTCCAGAAATACCCGAACTCGCTATAGCATTCTTGAATATGTTAAAAAAAATGAAAACGTGAAAAAAAAAAAATCTTACCTATCATGACGATGAAAACGAGACTGGAATATGACGTCATGTTGACTTGTATTTGCTGCAGCCTGTAAGATACGTTCAAATAACCAATAAATATTATTATCAAGATGTAAATTTTGCAAACACATAAGTTGAATACTGAATCAGAAAATCAGGCGTGAAAATGCCTTACTCTCAAATACAACGGAAATAATATTATATGGAGGCCTTGACTCATTTTTGTTGTTGGTTGAAACAGAATTTATTTTACATCGATTGTTTGGTAGCGTAAAGCTTATAGACACACTCTCCTGCTTTCTGGAACCAACCAATACCGAGCAATGAGTGTAAAGTTTCTTGCTCAAGGTAACAACGACTCCCCCCTGACAGGGTTCAAACACACGCGGGTAGCGATCCTAATATAACTAGTCCGACGCGTTAACAACACGAACAGGCCGCTATTGTTGATGTTTGATGATGTTGTTGTAAGTCTATCGGTGTTGTTGTTGTTTTTGTTTGTTGTTGTTGTTTTGTGTTTTTTGTGTGCTTTCTTTTGTTCGTTAAAAATTCTATTTCGGTTAAAGAGTAATCAAGCACGATTCCAGCAAATGCGATACGTTTTTACACGAAATGGATGCTTTCAATAGAATTTAATAAGAGGAAACGCAATTTTGTTTACTCCCTGCGAGACAGTATTTTGTGTTGTTGACATTATTGTTATTGATATTATTGATGTTTATTGCACAGAGTGATTTATGAAAGTTGATAACACAATGACGGCGCTCCATATTTGTGAGATAATAGCTTTTTAATTTATTAATAAAATCTGTTAAGTACAAGTTATAAATAGGTAGATAAGTAGAAGTAATAACTTTTTCAACTATTTGAATTCATTGTTGTTGATAAAATATTGTTTTTAAGGTTTTACTGGATGAATTACTTTCTCAATATTGAAGAGCTTAACTATCTTAACGATATTGTAGGAGTGTTATAGGAGTATTACATGATTTGATGATTTCTTATTCTCACAGCCAGACCTTGTAGCGTCACCCGTCACGTGACATAATTTAAGACATTGTCTTGTCGTACCAGATACACGTGTATTAAGCCTTTACTTCATATTGACGTCTTTTCACGCCTTTTCATCCCCCACCCCGCTTTTTGAGGCCTTAAGTGGTGCAAAAATGTCCTATTTAGACCCCAAACACTTGTTTTTGTTTAAGAAATGTTGTTGAAAAGGTGATCACCTTTTCGGCGCCGTCCCCTAGCAAAAAGATACATCAGGGGGCGCCAGAAGGGAGATAAGCCCCCTTCTGCTTAGGGGTTCGAAGGGGACAGCAGCCACCACATCGCCAAGAAAATTTTGGACTTTTGAGAGGCAAAAATTAGCCCAAGTTCGATCTTAAGGTAACGTGTAACTAACGCTGAAAAGCTTTTGACTCTATCTCAATCCATTGAGAAGTTGCAGCACTTTGAAATCAGTTTTGATGGAAAAAATCAACGCAAAATAGTGATTTTGGGCAATTGTGAGTGTCCCTTTGGTGCCATGGTGACAGGAAATTTAAGTTTGAGTATGCCGTTCTATGGCTATGGCCTAGTCAACATTTGTGCCAAGTTTGATTAATATTGAAGCATGTTTTATAGTTTCAAAGCAATTTGAACTTGTAACAGGAGGCTTTTCAATAAAAACAGCCATTTTTCACAAAATGCTCTTGCAGTAATGGATTGAGACATCAAACTTTCGTTAAATCGCGTGATCATCTGTAACATGCTGTAACAAGACTGTCAAAATTTAGTATTAGACAAAAAAATACGAATATTTCGAAATATTCCCGATTTCCATTTTAAGCGCATATATTTGGTTAAGTACGGTACAATTTTTTGTACTTTACATTGGGAAAACGAAATGATCGAGTTGCTTCCAAATACTTACTCGACAATTAGATATATAATAAACGCGATACAAAGTCAAGGAGGTCCAATAATATGTCCTTGATTGAATACTGTACTATCGAGGGTGACCTTTTGGCAGATCTCGACGGACATAATTGTTTGTTGTTTTTTCTGTTAAGTTATAAATGTTTTAATCCAGATTTACAGAAGGTAGGGGTTAAAAGATATTTAACCCTGTTTAAAATTACTATTGTTATTGGTAGCCAATATAGGCAACCTTTTAATGTATCTAATTTTATCTACAGTCCACGAGAAAACGAATTGGACCTCAGTTTAAAGCCTCGTCGGAAAACAGAAAAAGCAATACAAATGTATTTGTATTAAATAATGTCTAGACGGTAATTACATGTACATGTATACGTGCAAAAAAAACCGGCCTTGAAAATTGTTTGCGTATCCGGTGATAAGTCAAAAGCTTTATTGCAATGAATAATGCGTCATGAATTGGTTCCTGTTTTCTTTACACATACATGAAAGAAAAGTTAGTTAGACTGAGCCCCAGATGTCCGCCCACTTAGCTCAAAAAGAGAGACCATAGGGTGCGTAGTCCAGGGGTCGTAGGTTTGATCCTCTCGCCAAACGTACTATCTCTGTGACAATGATCTCGGACAAAGAATCTTATGGTCATATTTGCCCCTCGCCGTCACTGATTTAGAAATCATGTTGGATAAGAAGTCAGTTTCTTGCGGAGAAATTGAAAATAACTGGTTAGATATCTTGGAAATTACACGATACAACGAAAACACGTAGTTATTCGTATGACACAAAAGGCTGCAGAAAACATTCTATTACCATTAAATACAGCGAATAAGTTATGAGCGAAAAGAGAAAATTACTTCCGATTAAGTTTGTATATTTGCCTCAAAACGAGGCGCATTGTAAAACGAGCCATACGCGTCTTCTTCTCAATAGCAGTATGACTAATGTTTTAACATTAAAAATGTTGTATATGATATGATGCATCACTTGAAAAATATATGAGCCGCGCCATGACAAAACCAACGACCAGCATGCGCAGGCTGGTCTGGATCCATGCTGGTCGCAAACGCAATATGTTGGTTTTGTCATGACACAGCTCATATAATTTTCCGTTTCTTTTTAATAGAACCACATTGGGCAGTTCCGATCACCGAAGCATTATAGTCGTTATAAAAAAATCTTCATTTTTATAATTTCTAGCGTTTTTTTTCTTTTATTTTTTATTCATTTTTTTTCAATTTGTAATATTACTATTTATATTTTTTAACATGTTATATTATAAGTTATAAAGATTTTATATACAGTTTATATGGCTGATATAAAATGATATTTGTATATATAACCCGAGCCGCTAAGCGATGGTTATATTGCAAACAATCGTTTATAGTCGGTGAATAACCTGTCAAGAATATTTTTAACAAATTTATGATACAGCATATTTCGTTTTTTTTAAAGATATATTTTTCATATATCGACAGCAGCCGTGAAATTTGGAAATTCACAAAAAGTCGAATAATATAATTATGAAAATATCACCAGTTGGGTGAAAAAAATATCCAAAATCACGTTTTTCACATAAATCCGTCAAAACACTGTCTTTTTAAAAAAAAATAAAATGTTCCTTTGGTACTGTAGTTAAAGTCTTAAAATCTTTTAAATTTAGAAGAAAAAAATAAAATAAAATATATAAATAGATAAATGATTAACCTTTTGTAAGTTAAAAGGCACAGCGCCGTTTCTCTCGGTTTGGTGTAAAAGAAAAAATCAATTGATATGATGGTCTTTTTAATTAAATGACATGACATTTCTAACTACATGTAATATGTTCTTAAGTGTTTACAACAATATTGATCCTGACATTCTACGAGAACGACTTAACACCCCGTCTGTTACTAAAACACTGTCAAACATATTATTTTCTGACCCTGTGAACAATAAAAGAACAAGATTAAGTCAATATGTAAACAGTTGCTTGCCTGTTACAGATCAAATTCAAGAACAAATTCCTTATTCATTATTTAAAGACCCATTGAGCCTAACATGCTATAATTTTCGTTTCTCATTGTTTTATTCATTTTTTTTAATTCATTCATTCATTCATTCATTCATTCATTCATTCATTCATTCATTCATTCATCCATTTATTCATTCATTCGAATTCATACATTCATTCGTATTCATTCATTCATTCATTCATTCATTCATTCATTCATTTATTTATTTATTTATTTATTTATTTATTCATTTGTTATTTTTATTTTTTTGATGTCTTTTACAATGTCTCATTGGTCATATAGTTAAACTGTATTTTGCTTCATATGCATTTTGGTAATTAATATAGTTATAGTGCGTCCTAAACATACTTATTTACGTTTTGCTTGTTTACTAGTTTAATCATATCACATTCGGCACTACTTTCTTTATATGATACGAACCTAAGATGCTTTCTATTCATTACTAAACATTATTAAAACTAGTTTGCCCCTTCTAAATAAAAAGATATATTATTTATTCTTGAGGCATAATGTGCCTTTAAAAAACTAATACTATTGTTAAAGTACATTATTTCTCAGGTATAATGTTGAATGTAGACTATTGCATGCGACTTCCTGTTCTTATTTTGACAATGCTGTGGCCGAGTGGTTTAAGTCGCCGACTTCAAATCACTTGCCCCTCACCGCTGTGGGTTTAAATCCTGCCAGGGACATTATGCTTGAAATGGCACCTGGGGTCTTCTCCTACAAAAATAAAGCTGGAAAGTCGCCATAAGACATTCACAGTGCATGTGTCACTTAAAATCGGACAATAAAAACATAAAAAAAATACTTAAAACGTGTAGATTTAAAACAAGAAGAAATAACTGTAAATACTGTAATAACCCATTCATTACTCTATGTGCACGGCAGATTACATGGTCATTTAAATATTTATAACAAAGTTATAAAGTTTATTTCAAAAACAAATATTGACCATACATTGTGAAGAATTTATATTTTATTGGTTTAAGGATTTAACAAAATGAAATCTGGCCAGTTTTTTGCCACTTTTAAAATATCTCGTGAAAAGTACCTTGATGCGTTTACGCTCCTTTATTGTCCTTTAATTATAAAGTATTTCACCATGGGTAATTGATATGTATCGATTTTATTTTAATGGCTGTAAATTTTAATTTCCCGAGTCGCTTATCGAAAAACCAATATAACATATTTATTTATTATATACTCATAAATGAAATATTGGTGAAATAAAATGCGTATTTTCATTTTCCGTATTTTCACTGTAAAAATTATTTTTTACTGCAGTGAAACATATTTTCCGTATTTTCACTGGTGTCTTGCCGGACTACTTTCTTCTTAATTCAGCCAATACACGAAATTAAACGAAAAGTCTTAACAATTGTAAGGTCAAAAAAGAGGAAGGGTATATAATAAACAGAAAATTTAAGTTCTTTTCTATAAATACAGGATTTATTTTCGTTTTGTGATATGAAAATTACCAAATTGCATATTATTTTCACTTGTGGCTACATGTACTGCCACTCATGAAATATCTATTTCATATCACTCGATGAAAATAAATACTGTATTTATAGAAATAAACTTGAATATCCTCTTTTTATTATAGTGCACGTTGGTATAAAGTCATTAAAGTTTGGATAACGGTCACGTTGATATAAACTATATACACGGCTGCTGTCGTCATGGACTCATTTCATTTTTGTTCAAGTAAAGGACGCTTTTTAATTATAAATTCGTAACAAAAATTCCTGACAGATTATATGGCCATATACAGTGTCTACATATATATAAACAAACGTTTATATAGGACCATATAACCTGTAAAAAATCTTTGTATCTGATATTATAACTTATTTAATGTCCTTATTAAGACGATAATAATAATAATAATAATAATAATAATAATAATAATAATAAAAGAAATAATAATAATTATCATTATTATAAACAATTTTTTGTGTTGGTAACACATTAAGAAATACAATTTTTATATACTGAATGTTAGATCAGGTCAGTGTTTGAGTAGTGTCCTGTGTAAGTAGTGTCCTGTTTGCCAGTGTAAGAGTAGTGGTCTGTATGTCCCTGTATGAGTAGTGTCCTGTCTGTCAGTGTGTAAGTAGTGTCCTGTTTTTCAGTGTGTAAGTAGTGTCCTGTTTTTCAGTGTGTAAGTAGTGTCCTGTTTGTCAGTGTGTAAGTAGTGTCCTGTTTTTCAGTGTGTAAGTAGTGACCTGTTTGTCAGTGTGTAAGTAGTGTCCTGTTTGTCAGTGTGTAAGAAGTGTCCTGTTTTTCAGTGTGTAAGTAGTGTCCTGTTTTTCAGTTTGTAAGTAGTGTCCTGTTTTTCAGTGTGTAAGTAGTGTCCTGTTTGTCAGTGTGTAAGTAGTGTCCTGTTTTTCAGTGTGTAAGTAGTGTCCTGTTTTTCAGTGTGTTAGTAGTGTCCTGTTTGTCAGTGTGTAAGTAGTGTCCTGTTTGTCAGTGTGTAAGTAGTGTCCTGTTTGTCAGTGTGTAAGTAGTGTCCTGTTTTTTCAGTGTGTAAGTAGTGTCCTGTTTTTAAGTGTATGAGTAGTGTCCTGTCTGTCAGTGTGTAAGTAGTGTCCTGTTTTTCAGTGTGTAAGTAGTGTCCTGTTTTTCAGTGTGTAAGTAGTGTCCTGTTTGTCAGTGTGTAAGTAGTGTCCTGTTTTTTCAGTGTATGAGTAGTGTCCTGTCTGTCAGTGTGTAAGTAGTGTCCTGTTTTTCAGTGTATGAGTAGTGTCCTGTTTTTCAGTGTGTAAGTAGTGTCCTGTTTTTCAGTGTGTAAGTAGTGTCCTGTTTGTCAGTGTGTAAGTAGTGTCTGTTTTTCAGTGTATGAGTAGTGTCCTGTCTGTTAGTGTGTAAGTAGTGTCCTGTGTAACAGTGTATGAGTAGTGTCCTGTGTAACAGTGTATGAGTAGTGTCCTGTGTAACAGTGTATGAGTAGTGTCCTGTTTGTCAGTGTGTTAGTAGTGTCCTGTTTGTCAGTGTGTAAGTAGTGTCCTGTTTTTCAGTGTATGAGTAGTGTCCTGTTTGTCAGTGTGTAAGTAGTGTCCTGTGTGTCAGTGTTTAAGTAGTGTCCTGTTTGTCAGTGTGTGGGTAGTGTCCTGTGTGTCAGTGTTTAAGTAGTGTCCTGTGTGTCAGTGTGTAAGTAGTGTCCTGTGTGTCAGTGTATGTAGTGTCCTGTTTGTCAGTGTGTAAGTAGTGTCCTGTTTGTCAGTGTGTAAGTAGTGTCCTGTTTTTCAGTGTATGAGTAGTGTCCTGTTTTTCAGTGTACGTGTAGTATCCTGTGTCAGTGTGTAAGTAGTGTCACTGACACTGTCACAGTGTGTGAGTAGTGTACGTACTGTGTGCCAGTAGTGACCTGTGTGTCAGTGTGTGGGTATGGCGCTGTGCTTGTACACGTGTAGTGCACTGTCTGTGAGGTCAGTGCTGATTAGTGCCCTGTGAGACATTTTCTGTGAGACAGAGTCTGGAAGATGTACGAAAACTTTTTCTAGTGTCAGCGACCACCGTTGTGTCAGTGGTTTCTTGTAGACCAGTCTGTGGGTCGTGTCTGTGTCCTGTAGTCAGTGTGTGAGTTGTGCCCTGTAGTCTGTGTGTGTGAGTAGTACCCTGTATGTCAGTGTGTGCGAGTAGTGTCCTGTTGTCAGTGTGTGAGTAGTGCCCTGTAGTCAGTGTGTGTGAGTTGTGTTTTGTAGTCAGTGTGTGTTAATTTTATTATTTTTTCATACGAAAGATTATTAGTAATTTAGTGGAGTAGCGGGGGATCGAACTCGCAACCCCTAGACTTGTAGTCAGACAGTGTTACCACTGCACCACAGCGCCCGCTCTGATTTATTAGTATTTTGGAAATCCCTATATACATTATCGCATTAGTAAACTATGTAATTGAATTTTCACACCTAAATAGTTAATATAGCTGTGTTTCACAATGGCTGACATTCGTGTCCTTGCCCGAGGGGTTATGATAAAGGACTTAACACAAACAAGTAATAAAAGGAAAATAAGTAATCGATACTTGTTGTTAATGATAAATTATGGATTTAAACAAGTCTGTTCAAACTAGTTTCGCTAGTTAAAAATAGTTCTGTTGGTGGAAATAAGGCATGTTAAAGCAGCAAACCTTCGGGCTAATTTTAACTTTCATGAAATTTAAAAGATGTAATGTTAATTAAAGGTAAATTATTTTTAAGTGAACAATGAATGAAATTTACATAAATGACAAACAACACTTTCAATCCACGTAAATTACCAAAATAAATGTCAAAATATGCAAAAAAAGCCCTTACTACGTTAGTCACGCAAACTATTTATATTTCTATTACACCTCATTCACCATAAATCGACCAAGGGACTCAGTTGGTAATTCGCGTGAATCCACAAATATCTATCAGAAGGTAGTTGGTAATTCGAACTTTGCATGCTTTCCCCTCAAAACAGAAAGTATTTTTCCGTAATAAATATAACGGATATGTGGCAAGATGGATGTATTCTTCAACATTGATACACCCTGTCTCCCTGTGTCCACCAGGGGACTCAGTTGGTTTTTCGCCTGAATACATAACCACATACTAGAAGGTAGTTGTAATTCTACTATTGCATAAATTCCTCTGAAAACAGAAAGAATCTTTTATCTGCAACAAATGTTCCGGTTATAGAACTAAATTTTATGTGTATTTTATAATATGGTAACACCCCTATCACCAAAGATCGATCAGGGGACCCAATTGGTTATTAGCGTGATTCCTAAACTACCAACCAGACAGTAATTGGTTATTCGAATATAACATGTATTTCTCTAAAAACAGAACATATTTTTTAACAGAGATATGACAAAATAGATGATTTCTTCCAAAGGTATCACCGCGTCTTTTTTCGTGGACCAGGGGACTCAGTTGATTATTCGGTGAATCCCCAACTACCTACCAGAAGGTAGTTGGTAATTCGACGTTCCGTAAGCTAGCTGGATAGCTTCCTCACATGAAAGAATCCATAGTCCCTGTCTGGAACCCAACAGCGGTGAGGGGCAAGTGATTTGAAGTCAACAACCTTAACCACTCGGCCACGGACGCCCCCTGATTCGAACTTCTGGTAGGTAGTTGGGGATTCCTGCAAATAAACAACTAGGTACCTCCTTTATTATGTGTTCAAAAATATATGATGTGTTCTAACATGTCATGCTGGTGATAGTGGATTGGATTACCATTACACCTGTTAGGTAGTTGGGAATTACGAAAAACCAACTATCAGCTTGTAGGTAACTAGCAACTACCTACCAAAGTGACGCTCATAAGGTATTGTTTAACATTTCTTTCATTTCAGCTGATAAAAAGTACGATATACACTTTAAGAGAGCAATTTGATTTTGTAATTTATTACAGACGTGCTTTATTTGGACATTCCATTTTAAGTTTTCATTTAAGTAAATATCTAATAATTTCTGTGATTTCGTTTGACTTCGGCATGTACCTTCTTTATTTATATCTAAAGAAGGTTTGAATTTATTTTCTGACCCAATTACCATACAAGTGGTCCTTTTCGGATTTATTGCCACGTTGTTAAGTTTAAACCATTTACTTATATTATCAACATCCCATTGAAGAATTCTCTGAATCACTTCATTTTTTTTATTTGATGCATGCATAGTAGTATATTCAGCATACATGCTTATGTTATAGTGTGTTGTACTAAATACCATATATTTAACGTAGAAAATGAAGAGTAAATGACCTAATATAGACCTTTGAGGGACCCCTGATTTCACTGCTGCACTATTTAAATGATTATTTCCATATTTGACAAACAGTGTTCTATTTTTAAGGTGTAAATAATAATAAGTTCTCAGCTCTCAATAACTTATTATTCTAATACGAGTGCGGCATCAAAGTTAAGGCGGCCTTCAGCTTTTATATTTTGTTGGAAAAACAATTCTGTTTTGCTTCAAACTAAGTATTAAGTAACTTTATCTCGTAAAAATGTGTCATATCACTGTTAAGCCTTTTTACAAAGCGTCCCGAGAGCTATCAATAACGCGACAGTGACGTTCGTTTCTATTCTAAAAATAGAAGGTCGGGTAACGAATCGTCAGCTATAGAGGTATCGATGGGTCTCTTTGTTGTTTATGTATCTTGACGACGGCAAACTTTATTTCCCACCTTAGTTCTTGATTCAACAATTATATGAAACGATAACTCTAAAAACAACATATTTTACCTTTAGAAAAACTGGGACAAAAAGACATGTATATTTTAGGTCCCAGGAAGAATAATAAAACATTTTTAAATGCAATTTCCACATACAATTTAAATAAAAAGTACCCCCCCCCCCCCCCATGTTCGGAAAAAGTCCACCATATCACTGTACAAAGCATCCCGAGAGCTATTTATAACGCGACAGTGGCGTTCGTGTTTTAAGGAAACGAATTGTACACTTTACTAATTTACATATAAGAGAGCAGTTCATGTATTTTGACGACGGCAAATCCCATTTTTCTCCATGATTCTTCTGATTTGACAATTATATGAAACAAACGACATATCTAAAAATAACATATTTAAACATTAGAAAACCTGAATTGACCGCTAATGTTAAAAGTAAATACTTTTTGACAAGGCTGGGCCGATGTGGGGTCAGGGTTTTACACCGATCAATACAGAAAGAAAACGCAATAAACCTTTACTGACAACAATTAATTAAAACATTTTCTTTTGATTTACTTACTGTGCAGCTTCTTACACCAGCTGATAAGAATCTAACATGCTCTAAAACCATTGTTTAAATGTTATAAAACTTCTGTTTGTGTTGTTAAAGAATTTTTTTTAATTCAATTCTGAAGTCTAATGTGCCGCTATCTGCATATGTCTAACACCGCTTAAATCGACATAGCATTAGTCTTTGAACTACTTGTTTGTCAATGACAAGGTCATAATTTGAAAAAAAAAATCTGACTTTCTATACGGACACTAATAAGGATAAAAATAACTATTTGAACAGCTTGTATTATGGTGCAGACATGGTTTATATTTAACCACATTTAAGGGGAAAAGGTGCTTTAAAGTTCATTCGATCTCTTTTTCTTTCTTTTTTTAACTGTTTATTTAAATAGTTTATTCTTTTCTTATATATGTTAGCGTCTAACTATTATATAAATGAAGTTCGATTACTGATTGTAAGTCAGATCAATATCTACTTTAAAAAGTCACAATTATATCAAAGGAAAACCTCTCGAAGTTATTTGCAAATATTTATTAAACTTTCTTGCGTCTCATTTAAATATTTTGTTTTTCATTTATTTTTTGTTTATTTTACTTAGTTTTTATTGTATTATTTTATATGTGATATTTAATTTAGCTGATTTTTGTCTTTGTTTTTTTGTCTGTTTAATAGTTTGTTATAAAAGGTTGCATACTAAAATGCATTTGTTTAAAGGCACATTATGCCTCAGAAATCCTTTTTTTTTAAAAATTCTTTTGAAATGTCACACATGTTTAATAATGTTTAAATAATGGATTAAGTGCACTATAAATGTTTAACAACTGAAAAAGTAGCGCTGTATGTGCGGTTATGTGTCGTTAAGGTAGGAAAATGTAAACAAAGTAGAACTTTAACTTTCATACAAAATACTAATTCACTATAAATATATTTATGCCAACAGAACTAAAGATGCAAAGGATAGTTAATGTATATAGCAGATGAATATGTTTTAACAAGATACAAAAAATAAACAGGTTTTTAGAAATAAAAATGATTTCTGAGGCATTATGGGCCTTTAATAATAACTGAAACTGTTTATATCATTGCGCATGACTTTGTCATTTGCGCTTGAATCGATTTGATGTATAGTTAGACTAAAAATAGTGGAGTGGAGCAGTAGTAAGACTTATCAAATGTCATGACGGCCCCGGTTATATCATAATCAAAACATGAATGCAATTGCACGTAAAATGCGGAAGAACGAAACTGCTTTAAACTTTACTAATTACCACTGGGTCACGTATATAGATATTGTAATAAAATATTGTTTGAAAAATATTGTTGATAAAGATCTAAATGAATCAGTAAGGACATTAAAACGGCCCTAAACTTTAAAAAAGGTTTAACAATAAAATAATAATAATAATAATAATGAAGATAATGATAATAATAATAATTATTAGTTTTATTATAAAATTATGTTTTTTTATATTGATCCTTTCTTATAATTGTCAAATCAAAAGAATTATGGTGAAAATGACATTGACGGCGATAAAATACATACACAAAAGGAATCTACCAATCCACTCTCTGTATTCAAATTAGTAAAGCGGACGATCTTCTAGAAACGAAAGTCACTGACGCGTTATAAATGGCTTTCGGTACTTTGATTTGAAGACGAGTTGATGAAATTGCAAAATAATTAGTTTGAAACAGCATAGAATTGTTGTGGGTTTTTTCCCCAAAAGAAAACAAGTAGAGATTTTGATGCTAAAGCATCAAGTCGCCGGATAGAAATATTATTGTATTATCATAAATAAAAGAAAATATCAGTTTAATGGTTCGAGTATAAAGAAAAGAGGAACAATAAGTTGAGTAATGTGTATTCATAAACACGTTTTCATGTACTTGCCACAATTATATCTTTCTTGCTATAAACTTTGTAAAAGAGTTTTATGCAATAAATTTATGTTATGTTATAATAAAACATCATATTTGAAGCAAACTTGCTTAGCAATTTTGTCAAGAAACTGTTATCATTATTAAATAAGCAAGTATTGTTTGGCAATATTTACCCGAGACTCAATCGGGAGCTGTTTCGTTAGCTTACATATCTTATTATGATTAATGTTAACGATTTTATTGTAAGTATAATTACATATATAATTATATCAATTAATACTGCTCGATGGCCTAGTGGTAAGTATGACGAACTTGTAACCTACATATGTAGTAGGCGCAAGTTCGAATCATTAACAAATCCTGTGTGTAGTTTTCATAAATTGATTTTTATTATATCTTTTAACTTTATGAAACATAAGTTGATAAATCGTGTGTTTCATTTCTAGCACTTTTTTATTTCATAATTTTGATAAATGGTCAAGTTTTGCAAAATACAAAAAGTACATTGTGTATTATAAAAGAAAACATAAAAAATCACTTTATCGAGCTTGAAACTAACATAAAATCTAACACCTTGTCATCGAGGCTTGTAAAGCAAGTGATATGATTATAATTTTAATTGTAATTCTACTTTATACATATACCGTTGTACTCCGTATGGTTTACTTCAGAATCCGATAATTATCGACAAATTATTACCGATCATCGAATATTTGCAAAGTGACTATGAAAAAATATATGCTTAATTATTGCATAAAACAATGCAATTCTACTGTAAAAGTGGTGTCTGCATAAAAAATTAGTCTTATGCACTATCGAAAAAATATACTATTTAGCTGATATCAATATTCCTGTCGTTACAGACGATATAGTTAACGTTAAATTGCCTTTCAGTGCGATAAACTATCAACACAAAGATAGTTTATTAGTTTTCTCTGTGTATCCAAAACGATTCCGGCCCCTACTGTCATACCGAGATTTTTCATACAAAATTACTTTGATATGCACTTTTATCAGCTGCCAACCATTCACAAGTATCAGCCATTTGTTACTATTAATAGATTTTATAACAATAACATACAACGTGTAGTCACGTGATTCTGGGAGAAGCTGTTTATAATAAATAAGATAAAAAAATAGAATAGGTCTCATTACATACAAACAACCAGATAATTTAAAAGTGTCATTTCAAATATCATGCATGATTTATTTATCATAAAATAGCAACGATTGACACTTTGAAAAAAAGGAAAAACATCCCTAAATTCAATGACTGGTCCATAGGGATACGTCATTAATTCATTTTATATAAATTGTAATGTTGCTTTTTACGATGTCAATATTTGAATATTTCATTTCATTGAGCAACATTATTCTATGTTTTAATTTTTGAGATTACTGAAAACAATTGTAGTCTTTAATTGTTCAGTAATTGATATGCTTTTATTTTCAGATTTTAATGCCTTCTCCTACCATAGGTATAATATTAAACTGTTACAAATATAGTCGCCGGTTTCTACCGGCGACTAATAAACGCTGAAGGCCGCTTTATTAAAGTCGATGAATAGTATTATTCTGTTCTAGAACAACTTATTATCTGCATTTTGAATAATATGTTATAGCAGATCATGTATCACAAACTTGCAAACAACAATCATATCTATAATTATTTCATGCTTTGTTGTTTTGTCTGATACTAAATAATATCCGCATAATTATTTACTGTATTACAGACCGTCATTTATTAACAAATTCACTTTAAAGAAACCGCGTAGAATGCATATAGCAAGGATCATTTACCAAACGACATTAATTAATTAAAACTGAAGGTTAGAATGTATTAAAAAATGTTTTAAGCTCGGTTTAATTTAGACTACACGTGGTCATTTAGAGATACCCGAGTAATATTTTCTAACTTCGATGTTGCCTTGTTTTCAACACAGTAATATATAGTATTAGTATAAGTGAAATAAAGTCTGATTCCACCGTGTTTCAAATGGGATGAATTTTTGTAAGAGTTCAAGTTATTCTAGAATCACTTTCATATATGAAACATGAGAAAATGTTTCGAATTCTTGGACCTGAACAGTTTCAATTATTCAACGCCACACGTGGAATGTTTGCTTTGCGTCCTATTAACGATATGGGATACTGTTAAACTATGGAATAAAATATATGACTTAAATGCATTAACAGTCATTGATGTGCCTTTAACCTGATATTGATATTGTTATGCAAGCTTGTTTACTTTTTTTCTACTCATGCAATTTTGAAAAAGACCCGCACTTTCACAATATTGCTTTTCCTAAGACGCATTTCTTACCGTCCTCGAAAGCGAAAATGTGCTCTACGACAGACCTTTATACAATGGTTCTTCTGTTATTTACCTGCATTTTTGTGATTGAACTTGGCATGGTCTCAACATCTACGGCCATAAATTGGGTAAAACTTCAAGCTGAAGGACAATTCGTTGAAGACATATGCCCAGCGGAAGATGTTCGGTTTGTGAAAGAATCGGTTGCTGCCGCAGTAACATGCGGTAAAATCTGTAATGAGGACAAGGAATGTAAAGCCGTTACGTATCAAATGGATGATCATAAATGCACTGGCTGTCGGGAGTTTTTGAAATCGTTACCAACGGTAAACTCAGCGGGATTGCTAAAATTTGCAAAAAGAGGTTCGTGAATTTTGAACTATGTAAAGGCACATTATATGCCTCAAAAACTGATAAATTTTTACTTTCTTAGAAAGGGCAAATATTAGTTTTATAATATTTAAATAACGGTATTTGAGGATGTTTGATGCTTGTTTCCTAAACAAAAAGTAGCACTAAATGTTAAATAATTTGTCACAAAAGTAACAAAGTGTAAACTAAGTAGTTTTTTGACTTCCATACAAAATACAAAATCACTATAATTGTACTGATTGCCAAAGCGAATCTGAAAAAAAGATGGATTAGGTAATTGGCCAATGATTATCTTTTTGAAACTATTAAAATACACTGAAAATAAAAACCTATTGAGAAATTAAAGTAAAACTATGCTTTATTTAGTGTAACATATAAAGCTATTTATATTTGCGAAATAAATCATCTTGTCTTAGTTATAGATTTTTACAGACTTTTTTCTGGAGGTTTAAGTTGTTCTCTCACTTGCTGCTATTTACTTCTTTGTGGTTATTATTTTTACTTTGTTGTATTTAACTCAGCCTCGTTTTGGATCCAAAAAATTTCCTTTGTTGTTTACAGAGAAGTTTCTATTTTTGCTTTTTAATTATCACCGCTTTCCTCCCCGCCTCCCTCCAGATTTAGTCATCTTAGCTATATGTGTTTTGTTGTGGACATGTTCGTGTCCAACTTTCTGTCATCCTTTGTGATATTATGACACAATTTTCTAGTCTTATAGTTTCTAGTCATTTTGATTAACTTAGTTTATTTACCTTTTTATAAAATAAAGTCGTCTGGCACATTTGTGCCAGACATTTTCAATCCACTTTTTGTCAGACTCTTCTTTACACTTTCCCCTTCCGTGATGACAGAAATAAAACTTCAAAGGCGTTCAGGCAAAGCAAATATAAAAGCATTTATGGGGCATAATTGGCCTTTTAGATTAGGCACTTCGGTTGCTCAAGCTTATTTTTTAATGGTCTGGTATCAACATTGGCCGTTAACTGTTTTAACTACACTGGTAGCTTTAAACTGAATCAGCAACATTTAGGTTAGGCGTTTAAGGCTATAGACATGTAAATGTAATAAATATGATCTAAGTCCAAAACTATTGCGTCAATTATTTAATGCTTTGTTCTTTCTTTTTTGGGCTTTTCATGTGAAGTTTGGGGAAACAAATTGAAAGAATTAAATTTAAATTTTTGAAAACGATTATTTATTAAAAGTGATAACGAATACATGCAATGCACATGTAAATGGTGAAATGGGAAGGTTCCCATTGTATGTAAATAGATATATAAGAATAACAAAATACTGAATGAAAATTGTTAACACTGATAATATCTTATTGGAAAGTTGAAAACAATGTATCATGTAACTTTAATGATCCTGAAACACATTTTTTATGGTTTTAAATCATAAATACGATGCTCAAATTAAGATTTATCAATTTTGTATGTTCCAAAAAGCATTATTTATAAAGATATTACCGAATTTAACATTTCAAGTAAATAAAGGTAATAAAATATTTATTTTCTATAAAGTTTAAGTCAAATTTTACAATAAGAAATGAATGCACATATTTTAATCATAAAAAAAAGAAAAGGAAATCCCATCCATTCATGTCAAAACGTCTGTGAATCCCCTTAAACTAAGTCCGGAGAACAAAATATTCAAATATACTTAGTGGTTAAAAGTAAGTAGTATTCAGTACTGTGCCGGTTGTAAAGACTGAAAATAATTTTTCGGAAAATTTAATTTGTACCATTTGATGTAGGTCCGAGCTTAAAACTAGACGTGTGCAAAATTTCAGGTAATTCCCTCACACTGTTTTTTCCACAAAAATATTAAAGTGACATTATGCCCATCCAAGGGTGTATAGTGAGTGAACGGGTGAAAGTCAAAATATGTTTTCATTTTGCCATAATTCCTTTTAATTTTATAATTAAGTTCGCATAAACAATGAATAACTCACAGATCCAAACAAAATTTTGTAAATATCCATAAGAATTTACCTATAATGCTTAGTTTATCAAAAGAGTGGGGCAGTCTTTTTAAATTTAAGACAGATTTATAATTTTACCCTAAACATTTTCCAATAAAAACTGTTGGTCAATCACCATTTTGACAGTGAATCTTTTGAAATATAAAGTTAACTTAGCTCAACTTGACCATGAAAATATGAGCATAATGTCACTTTAATAACCGGGAATAAATCGCCAAAAAAAAAAATCAATTTTTAATTTAGGTCTGAGTATATTGAATAGTTTCTTTATAACCTGTCGCAGAATTTTTCATTTCTAAGTGTATCACTTGATAAATGCAAGAATTACAAAGTCTATATTTTTACGTTTTTCAACCTCAGTGGAGTCCCTTTAATAAATTTTAAGTTATTTTTCAAGTGAAGTTTTTCTTGTGAACTTATGAGACATCATAAACGTTAAACGTGACTCCAGAAAAGGTTGTTTTTGTGTGTGTGTGTGTGTGTGTGTGCGTGCGTGCGTGCATGTGTCTGATTGTATGCTTGCGTATGTGTGTATGTTTATCATTTCAAATTTTCTGGTGTGTTGGTCTTGATTTATGTTAAGTTTTAACGTCTTAATATATGTTTGGTACTTTCCGTCTGCTAGGTGAGTTATTTTATTTTGTTTTAAGAACACCTATTCGACTGCAAAGAAATTCTAGAAAGGGACAGGTTTGCAGATACTGGTGTTTATACGATAGCAGTTGGTGGAACGGAAACTCTACAGGTTTATTGTGACATGAGAACCAATGGTGGGGGATGGACGGTATGTCTTATCTTTTTATTTTTTTATATTTATAAACAAAGACTCATGGCCCCTATGGGCATAAGAGTGAACAATCAAACAAAACAAAAAATGATAATACAAACTTGGCATAGAAGTAAAATAAGTAAATAAGGAAGATGACTTAGTGAAATTTCAGCATTATTGCTTTAACAAAAAATGGCTAGATCAAATAAAGTATTTCTGTTGTCGCTTCACATTAGAGCCTGAAAATTACCTTGAATAATACTTACATTAATAGTAAATAATGTTCTAATTTGAATTGAGTTTTATATATTCTATAATTTAAACACTTAACAGAATTAAAAACATCACTATTTCATACTTGTAAAAACTGATCACGTAATCGTGATTTGATTACATATTTGAAATTATTAAAATTTGTAATAAAAGAGGACTGGTGGACTACACTAAATACCGTATTCCGGTTTAAACCGGACAAGGCGCTTGAATGATTAAATTCTCAATCTTGCCTTTTTATTTTTTACCAAATGGAATGAACTTTAAAACATCTAATGCACCTTTACACGCATTTGCATCATATACGAGAATGAATGAAAAATGTAAATTTTGTGCTCATTATTTTTTCAAGCGTCTAGAGGTACTGCTCCAATCCTGTATATTGCGTGTTGTCCGTATCTTAAAAACGATTAGCATTTTACATGTACCTCAAATAAACGTCTTGATAATACAGACTTATACGTTTACTCTAAATTATTTTGCATGATTGTGTGCAATTTTATTGAAAAGCTTATGAACGAAGAAAAAACGTGTTTCAGTCAGAAAATATAGTATGATTTTATCGCCTCAGTGTTTTAATTCTGATGATTTTAACCTGCTTTTACGGTAACTGTGGCTTACCTTATATTGTCTCTGGTAACAACCGATGCACTTGTTGACCCCTATATAATTTGAACCGGAAATGATTAGCCCTTGCCACCAATGAGCACATAGTTCAATTTTTGTTGTTTTGTTTTTAGATCAAAATCAATAAAACTAAGATTGGATTGTGTCCAGTTTTAAGAAGTGAAATCCATTATACAAATTAAGCCGGTATTGGATCGCTATTGAATTTCAGACGCTATACGTTCGTATAATTAATTGCTCAGTGAATTCTGATTTAATTTTTGGTATTGTATTGAAGGTTTTCCAACACAGACTTGATGGTTCTGTTAATTTCCAAAGAAACTTTTCACAGTATGAAAACGGATTTGGGGACATCAATGGCGAATTCTGGCTCGGTATGTTTGGTTTTATTTATCTACTTGTATGTTTTTGTTCGTTCGTTCGTTCGTTCGTTCGTGCGTTTGTTCGTTCGTTCGTTCGTTCATTCATTCATTCATTCATTCATTCATTCATTCAGTGAATCGGTACTGTACTTTCTATGTTATTTGGCATTGGTTAATGGATTGTTTGCTTGATTGTTTGCTTGCTTGATTAATTGATTGTTTGTTTGCTTGCTTGATTAATCGATTGACTGATTGATTGATGATTTGATTGATTGATTGGTTAATTGATTCATCCATTCATTCATTCATTCATTCATTCATTCATTCATTCAATGACTCGGTACTGTACATTCTATGTTATCTAGCATTTGTTGAATTGCTGTTTGCTTGATTGCTTGATTAGTTGATTAATTCATTCATTCATTCATTCCTTTATTCATTAATTTATGATATCAATAAATTGGAACTGTTTTGGTACAATATAGATGACAAATACCAATGTAAAATAAACATGTAGTAGAATTTCTCTTCCTGAGATCTTACAGAATGTTGTCTTAATATAAATGATGCATGCAATTCTAAATATCTAAATATTGTTGCAGGACTTAAATACGTTCAAAAACTGACAGAAATGCCGAGTGAATTTAAATATGAAATTACGTTTTCAAATGATGGTGAACAGCCATGGAACGAACGATTCAGTCGGTTTCAACTCGTTGGCCCTCGGTACGTGCTCTCCATAGACGATCGCCTCTACAGTTCAGGTGAGAGAGTAACTGTAACATTAAACCTTACCATGCTGGCAACGAAATTGTGTAGTCTTTGCCACTACGGAAGAAGACAGTTTCCAGACAAAGTTCAAATCAGCAGATTTAATAATAGATATTAATATTTTTTAACAATCTGACTAAAGTTCAGATCTTCTTATTTCTTTTTTTTTTTTGTAGATCTGATGACGACTGAAGATGTTTCGCCTTCTTTATACATTGTCATTCGGATTTCCCAAAAGAGCTATTTTTAGCCATGCAATCAAACCGGTTTTTACATAGGCATTAGAAATATCAAAAAACCGTTGGACGTGGAATTAAACAAATTGTTGATTTTTGTTAGAAAAAAAAGTTTGATGTATTTTTTAACAAATTACTTGAAAAAAATAGAGCCAATTTTTAATGGGCAAGATTGTTTTGCCAGTTTATCTGTCGGCTATATGTTTGGTCTCGAAATCTTAAAAATTACCTTCTACAGGTTTAGAATTAGAAACCACATCGCTTTCAAAATTATGAAAGCTCGCCGATGATTGGCTGTGTGACTAGTTACCAGAAATAATTTCGTATATGGTCACGCTCAAACCTAAAATCAACGAGTGTTTGTATTTGGTGAATTAACAATTGTATCATACTAGGGTTAAATCGTATACACATATATACATGCACAGTGCGTTAGCTGAAGCGCAGTTTAACATACCAGCACTCCAGAGCATGCCCATTGATTGGCTAATTTTTCCGAGGTTCACTTATTGTAGTAGTATAGGCGTCGGTTTAGCCCCAAGACTGCGCATGCGCGGCGCCATATTGGATTCTATTTTTAGAATGACATCATCGTTCTATTTTGAGAATGTGATCATCCGTCTATTTTTAGAATGACATTATCGTTCTATTTTTTAATCTCCCGGAAGTATACGGAGCTGACTCGTATACACGATCTTAGGGCTTGAATCGCGGACATTGAGGGTCAGGTCCTCGGCCCTAGACGGAGAGATAATTACCATTATGACAGATAAAATAAATGTTTGTAAATAGATACGTACTTAACATTTTAATTTATAAAAAATAGTTTAGGTTCAAAATAATATTGATACAAATATAACTCGTTTACTTACCTACATTTAGTAAGGAAATGACTGTCATAGCGTAACGTTTCTTGTAGACTGCGCATGATTTATTTTTAGTCGCGGTATTTCACAACCACCAGGAGCTATTTCATCAGCCCCACGCGGGTGTCAATGAAAGAAAAAGGCATTAAGTACAGTCGCCGCTCAGTCTAGATTCACAATACCTAGCGGAACTATTTTGAACAAAAACCCTTTATTCCTTCGTTACTAAATATAACTTTTCATTAATCACAAAAGAATCTATTAAATCCTTTCAAACGCAGCGAAGCCGAAAGTCAAGTACAGTCGCCACTTAGTCTAGATTTACAATACCTAAGCGGAACTATGTTGAAATCAAAAACCCTTTATCCTTCGTTACTAAATATAGCTTTTCATTAATCTTATCCTTTTAAATGCAGCGACCATTAAGTAAAAACTCATTAACGAGAAATTTGCTACGCATGCATTAACATATTTTAACACTTCAATATATTGTATTATCCGTTCTTTTAAAGTGCCATGCTACGGTAAACTGATTGCAATATTTTAAACACGGTTGCCCTTAGCAACTGGTCAAATTTTGTGATTTTTATGAACACTTCAGATTCTTATTTTTTTATACAAAAATAAAATTTTAAATGAATAACTTATGTATAAGAAAGTTTGTAAACTGATTTTAAATGAAAATTTATAATACATTTAAGCTATAAACCGGTTTTTTATCGTTTGGGCAACCGTTTACGCTCAAAATTTTTTTGAGATAAAGTCGTTATAAGATAGAATAAAACCGAAAGCTTTCGTTTTGACCCGGGGTTCTCGATCGATTTTCAGCCGTTTTTGAGTTATGACGCAAGAGCGATTTTAAACCCTAAATTGCGAAAGTCAATAAAAACGTTACAACTGTTTTCCAATCGATTCGTCTCGTCGCGCTGATTAAGAAAATATATAGTTTTATGGGTTTATCTTTTACCGTTTTCGAGTAATTCGAGTTTTAAAGTCACCGGAAGTGACGTCACAGAAATTTCAAAATCGATTTTTTTTCCGGTATTACTTGACCGAATATACTCGTGTTTGGTATCTGTTGGAAAGCATTTTACACAACCTGTTACCTGACGCTCTTCAAAAAGCCATTGGACCGGGGAACTGAAATCACTGAAGCGTAAAAAACGTGTTTTCTGTACCACGTCCGGACCGAACTAAAGGCGTGTTTGGTATCAAACGAAATGTCTTAAGCCGCTCTTTATGAATACGGACTAAAATCGAAATTAAAATCAACTCATGCGTAAAAATCATTAAAATAACTAAAATAAGCTTACCCCCCAGTCTTTACTCCTTGCCTATCAAACTATTTATGACAAGTTACTATAGCCTATCGTTAAAACGGTCCAGTTACGACAGGTTTAAACCGGTATTGCTATTTTTGATTAGCCAATGAAATTGAAGAACGAGGTTTTTAAAACCCGATTTTTTTTTAAAAATCATAAAACCCTTAGATTTATATGCCGTTTGAAAAGATCTCTGCGAGTAGATACAGAAAATGTATTATTATATGGATCTATCTTTTACTGTTTCTGAGATAAGGAGAGTTTCAATATGGCAGACAAAAGCACTCATGCGGAAACACGCGCCATAAACTTTTTCGTTATGAACGAAACATAGTTATGTTTGGTATCAAATTGAAGGTCTTGACGAGTACATTTTAGTCACGCGATCAAACCGGATGTGAAATCACTCATGCGTGAAAAATATATATTTTGGTTACTAGTGCAACCAAATACGATATGATTTTTAATTGTTGACTACCAATTGAAAGAACAGTTCAATACCTTTAATTTACACCCCACATTATCGATTCGATTTTCAAACTGTTACAGAGTTATTACGTAACAGCGATTTTTAAACCCAAAATTTTTTAAAAGTTTACAAAGAGCCGCTTCAATTTATATACCGTTAAAAAGATCTCGGACGAGTAGATTCAGAAAATGTAATAGGTTTAATGGGTCTATCATTATGAGTTTACTGAGATATTACAGATTATAGACTTAGTGTATTTTAACCACCGATTTAGATAAAAGCGTTAAATTGGGCACTACAATTGGGTTTCAAAAAAATTATTCAAACGAGTGTGGCGTCCTTATTTATGGGTCGATTTTATTCCATCTTGGTATCCAAATTTTAAAGGTATTTAAGAGTACTTTCAGACGCTGTTGATAGTAAAGTTCATAATACTGGGAAGTCAAAATTACTTTATGCGTTAAATGACAATTCTCCGCTTTTTCTGGACATAACATTGGGTATGTTGGCATATCAAAACGAAAGGTCTTGACAAATGCGACAAGCTGAAACTAACAAAGCCGCAAGTGAAACCAATCACGCGTAAAAAATATTAAAATAACTAAAATAAGCTTACCCCCAACCTTTACTCCTCGCTATCCTAAAAACCGGCAATGAATGAATCGCTACGGTTAATCGTAATAAATGGAGTAAAAGAAGCGTTCGGATTGGTCACTGATAAGACAGTATTCTGATTGACTCGAAAGCAGGTTGGACAACCGTTCCTTGCAATGTGTAAAAATACATAAAACAAGTGAGGAGGAGGAGGAGGGTGGAGGAGGAGGAGGTGAAGGAGGAGGAAGGAGGAGGAGGTGGAGGAGGAGGGAGGAGGAGGGAGAAGGTGAAGAAGGTGGAGGAGGAAAAGAAGAAGCAGGAGGTGTAGGAGGTGTAGGAGTAGGAGAAAGAGGAGGAGGAGGAGGTGGAGGGGAGGAGGAGAGAAGGAGGGGAGGAGGAGGAGGAGGAGGTGGTGGCGGAGGAGAAGGAAAGGAATTTTTTTTCCTGTATCTGCAAACGTAAGAATCGTTAAATAAACTTGTAAGAAGACAGATTTCTTCAGCTTTTATAAATCTTGCTACTAAAATGAATAAGTGTTCTGTATGTAATCAGGTGTTCTCTAGGTTGACAACATGCGAAGACATGAACGTTATATGCATAGCAGTAACGACACAGTTAAAAGTAATTCTCTATTACAAGAAGTAACTCAAGGGAAAAAACTTCAGAAAAAGATGACATTTCACCACCCTTTTTCCATGGTTGTTTCCGGACCCAGTGGTAGTGGAAACAACAGAATGGACCAGAACACTGCTGTTATCTAACCTAGTACGTCAGCCGCCTGAACGCATCATATGGTGTTTCGGACAATGGCAACCTCTGTACGACGAACTTTCAGCGTAGAATACCTTGGATAGAATTTGTACACGGTATCCCCGACTACTTGAATAATCCCGAGTACATCAACGCCAGCAAAAGGAACCTGATTCGTTTTTGACGATTTGAAATACAAGAGGCCAAATGTGACCAGAGAATCGCCGATCTTTTACCAAAGGGCAGTCACCACAGGAACATATCTATCGTGTATCTTGACTCAAAATTTATTTCCTCAAGGAAAAAAGCCTGCAGAGATATCGCGTTGAATACGCAGTACCTAGTATTATTCAATAACCCTATTGACAGACAGCAGGTGGCTACGTTAGCGAGGAGAATATATCCTTCCTCCTATAACATCTTTATGAAAACGCTTCGAACGAGCGACATCGAGACCTCACGGTTATTTAGTGGTAGACTTGAAATCCTCTACTCCAGAACAATGACCGTTTGCGCGAAAAACATTTTTGAAAGTCAAGGTAGGAAAAGACAGCCTGCGGATGATTCCGAAAATGAGATTAGTGAAGAAGAAACCTTGTCTGACAATACTTTAAAATGATGATTTGATGATTAATTATGAGGAGGAGGAGGTGGATGAGTCAGACATAAAGATGTTATAGGAGGAAAGGATATATTCTCCTCGCTAACGTAGCCACCTGCTGTCCCGTCAATAGGGTTATTGAATAATACTGGTACTGCGTATTCACGCGATATCTCTGCAGGCTTTTCCTTGAGGAAATAAATTTTGAGTCAGATACACGATAGATATGTTTCCTGTGGTGACTGCCTTTGGTAAAAAGATCGGCGATTCTCTGGTCACATTTGGCCTCTGTCATCAAATCGTCAAAAACGATCAGGTTCCTTTTGCTGGCGTTGATGTACTCGGGATTATTCAAGTAGTCGGGGATACCGTGTACAAATTCTATCCAAGGTATTCTACGCTGAAGTTCGTCGTACAGAGGTTGCCATTGTCCGAAACACCATATGATGCGTTCAGGCGGCTGACGTACTAGGTTAGATAACAGCAGTGTTCTGGTCCATTCTGTTTTTCCACTACCACTGGGTCCGGAAACAACCATGGAAAAAGGGTGGTGAAATGTCATCTTTTCTGAAGTTTTCCCTTGAGTTACTTCTTGTAATAGAGAATTACTTTTAACTGTGTCGTTACTGCTATGCATATAACGTTCATGTCTTCGCATGTTGTCAACCTAGAGAAACACCTGATTACATACAGAACACTTATTCATTTTAGTAGCAAGATTTATAAAAGCTTGAAGAAATCTGCCTTCTTACAAGTTTATTTAACGATTCTTACGTTTGCAGATACAGGAAAAAATTCCTTTCCTTCTCCTCCGCCACCACCTCCCTCCTCCTCCTCCCCTCCTTCTCTCCTCCTCCCCTCCACCTCCTCCTCCTCCTCTTTCTC
The DNA here is from genome assembly GCF_026571515.1 of Ruditapes philippinarum. Classification (NCBI taxonomy): domain Eukaryota; kingdom Metazoa; phylum Mollusca; class Bivalvia; order Venerida; family Veneridae; genus Ruditapes; species Ruditapes philippinarum. The sequence goes on along the minus strand of NW_026857840.1, from coordinate 61,124 downwards.
CTACTTTCCTACACCTCCTGCTTCTTCTTTTCCTCCTCCACCTTCCTCACCTTCTCCTCCTCCTCCTCCTCCCCTCCTCCACCTCCTCCTCCTCCTCCTCCTTCACCTCCTCCTCCTCCACCTCCTCCTCCTCCTCACTTGTTTTATGTATTTTTACACATTGCAAGGAAACGGTTGTCCAACTGCTTTTCGAGTCAATCAGAATACTGTCTTATCAGTGACCAATCCGAACGCTTCTTTTACTCCATTTATTACGATTAACCGTAGCGATTCATTCATTGCCGATTTAGATAGCGAGGAGTAAAGGTTGGGGGTAAGCTTATTTTAGTTATTTTAAATAATTTTTACGCGTGATTGGTTTCACTTGCGGTTTGTTAGTTTCAGCTTGTCGCATTTGTCCCAAGAAACCTTTCGTTTGATAATGCAACATACCCATGTTATGGTCCAGAAAATAAGCGGAGAATTGTCAATTTAACGCATAAGTAATTATTTTGACTTCCAGTATGAACTTTACTATAACAGCGTCTGAAAAGTACTCTTAAATACCTTTTTAATTTGATAACAAAGATGGATAAAATCGACCCATAAATAAGGACGCCACACTCGTTTGAATTATTTTTGAACAATGTAGTGCAATAACGCTTTAATCTAACAATCGGTGGTTAAAATACACTAAGTCTATATCTGTAATATCTCAGTAACTTCATAATGATAGACCCATAAACCTATACATTTTCTGAATCTACTCGTCGAGATCTTTTTAACGGTATACTAAATTGAAGGGCTTTGTAAACTTTAAAAAATTTGGGTTTAAAAAATCGCTGTTACGTAATAACTCTGTAACAGTTGAAAATCGAATCGATAATGTGGGGTGTAAATTAAAGGTATTGAACTGTTCTTTCAATTGGTAGTCAACAATTAAAAATCATATCGTATTTGGTTGCACTAGTAACCAAAATATATATTTTTCACGCATGAGTGATTTCACATCCGGTTTGATCGCGTGACTAAAAATGTACTCGTCAAGACCTTCAATTTGATACCAAACATAACTATGTTTCGTTCATAAACGAAAAAGTTATGCGCGTGTTTCCGCATGAGTGATTTTGTCTGCCATATTGAAACTCTCCTATCTCAGAAACAGTAAAAGATAGATTCCATATAATAATACATTTTCTGTATCTACTCGCAGAGATCTTTCAAACGGCATATAAATCTAAGGGTTTTTATGATTTTTTAAAAAATGGTTTTAAAAACCTCGTTTCTTATCAATTTCATTGGCTAATCAAAAATAGCAATACCGGTTTAAACCTGTCGTAACTGGACCGTTTAACGATAGGCTATAGTAACTTGTCATAAATAGTTTGATAGGCAAGGAGTAAAGACTGGGGGTAAGCTTATTTTAGTTATTTTAAATGATTTTTTACGCATGAGTGATTTTAATTTCGATTTTAGTCCGTATTCATAAAGAGCGGCTTAAGACATTTCGTTTGATACCAAACACGCCTTAGTTCGGTCCGGACGTGGTACAGAAAACACGTTTTTACGCTTCAGTGATTTCAGTTCCGGTCCAATGGCTTTTGAAGAGCGTCAGGTAACAGGTGTGGTAAAATGCTTTCCAACGATACCAAACACGAGTATATTCGGTCAAGTAATAACGGAAAAAAATCGATTTTGAAATTTCTGTGACGTCACTTTCCGGTGACTTTAAAAACTCGAATTAAACTCGAAAACGGTAAAAGATAAACCCATAAAAGTATATATTCTTTAATCGCGCGACGAGACGAATCGATTGGAAAACAGTTGTAAACGTTTTTATTGACTTTCGAATTTAGGGTTTAAAATCGGCTCTTGCGTCCATAACTCAAAAACGGCTGAAAATCGGGGAATCGAGAAACCCCGGGTCAAAACGAAAAGCTTTCGGTTTATTCTATCTTATAACGACTTTATCTCAAAATTTGAGCGTAAACGGTTTGCCCAAAGACGATAAAAACCGGTTTTATAGCTTAAATGTATTATAAATTTCATTTAAAATCAGTTTTACAACTTTCTTATACATAAGTTATTCATTTAAAATTTATTTTTGTATAAAAAATAAGAATCTGAAGTGTTCATAAAAATCACAAAATTTGACCAGTTGCTAAGGGCAACCGTGTTAAAATATGCAATCAGTTTACCGTAGCATGCACTTAAAAAGGAACGGTACAATATATGAAGTGTTAAAATATGTTAAATGCATGCGTAGCAATTTCTCGTTAATGAGTTTTTACTTAATGGTCGCTGCAATTTAAAAGGATAAGATTAATGAAAAGCTATATTTAGTAACGAAGGATAAAGGGTTTTTGTTCAACATAGTTCCGCTAGGTATTGTAAATCTAGACTAAGTGGCGACTGTACTTGACGGTCCGCTGCGTTTGAAAGGATAATAGATTCTTTTGTGATTAATGAAAAAGTTATATTTAGTAACGAAGGATAAAGGGTTTTTTGTTCAAAAATAGTTCCGCTAGGTATTGTGAATCTAGACTGAGCGGCGACTGTACTTAATGCCTTTTTCTTTCATTGACACCCGCGTGGGCTGATGAAATAGCTCCTGGTGGTTGTGAAATACCGGACTAAAAATAAATCATGCGCAGTCTACAAGAACGTTACGCTATGACAGTCATTTCCTTACTAAATGTAGGTAAGTAAACGAGTTATATTTGTATCAATATTATTTTGAACCTAAACTATTTTTTATAAATTAAAATGTTAAGTACGTATCTATTTACAAACATTTCTTTTATCTGTCATAAATGGTAATTATCTCTCCGTCTAGGGCCGAGGACCTGACCCTCAATGTCCGCGATTCAAGCCCTAAGATCGTGTATACGAGTCAGCTCCGTATACTTCCGGGAGATTAAAAATAGAACGATAATGTCATTCTAAAAATAGACGGATGATCACATTCTCAAAATAGAACGATGATGTCATTCTAAAAATAGAATCCAATATGGCGCCGCGCATGCGCAGTCGTGGCCCTAAACCGACGCCTATACTACTTATTGTGACGACAGACAATCGCAACTTCTCGAACACAGTAGTAAGAATACGGTATTTCACCTACACTAAGAAACATGTAAACAAAGAGTAATATTACGCTGGGAGTTGTTGGCAAGTTTTTTTCCCAATAAATAAAGTAAAAGTCCACCTAAATTAAGTAAATAAATTGATAGATATAAAAGTTAAGAGTTAACTATTTATGTACTTATTATTATTATATGGCTTTAGAAAACGACAGTAAAAAATGCCAGCCTGTTAACATTTAGTCGGATTTGTTTATAATTGTAAATCAGTGGGCATATCTACGCCATGTTCAGGCCTTCTCAGTACCCACTGTCTGAACCACACAACTCGTGCACCAATCATAACAAGTCTCTCAGCATACATTACAGTATAATTTTATTGTAACTTTGAGCAAATTCGATGTAAATGAGCTGCACTCAACGACAGCTCGACTCCAAATGGACTCTTGGTCCATTTCTCCCCGTAATTATAGCTAAATTCTGTTCCCCTCTCCCTACCGTTCAAGGAACGCTCAAGCAATGTTCTTGCGGTGTGACCGGGCCTTCAAAAATTATTGCCAGACATGTTTTCAATCAGATCTAGAATTGTACTGAAAAGACTTTATTTTCAGTTGGATGTCAAATATATACATTCGATTTACATTGTCAAAGATTACACTCTCTTTTTCTCATTACATTTGAAAGCACGTGGTAGAACTACTTTCAAACCGTATTAACTCCGGGGTTAGAAGGAATAATAGCCGAGGACGATCCGATTGGTACCGATAGAAATTCATTGCTTAGGTTTTTTTCTAGGGTTTCATATTGTGACAACAAGGAACGTGTTTTTATTTTTGCCTGTGATATAAAAGAAAAGAACATCAAAACACTCAGCAATCGGATTTGAGCCTTGCCATGACAAAACCAACATAATTGGTTTGCGACCAGCATGGATCCAGACCAGCCTGCGCATCCGCGCAGTCTGAACAGGATCCATGCTGTTCGCTTACCAACCCTATTACATGTAGAGAAACTGCGATCAGCATGGATCATGTCCAGACTGCGCAGATGCGCAGGCTGATCTGGATACATGCTGGTCGCAAACCAATTATGTTGGTTTTGTCGTGACGCGGCTCATTTATTCTCGTGTGGCTATGCCCCTTCGTACAAATCAGATATCCTCGTGTTTCGACGTGCCTAAAGCCAAATCATCTCTTACCTGTGGTATATATTTCGTACATACTTCATTATCTGGACAGTTTAGTATGTACTGAATATATGACAATGATGTCAAATCAGCCTTTTAATCTGTAAAATAATTTGCTTTTTTCAGGTAACAATTATGGGGAAACGTTCGCGACCTTTAATGAATCTCCATTTGTTGCACTTGCTGAGGATTCTTCAACGTCTTGTCTTAGTGGCGACCATATGTGGTGGTCGTTTACCGCTCAAACGTGTAACTACGTCCTTAACCTCAACATTGTGTACGGGACGAAGACAAAAATAAGGTGGGCGCCTGAATCAGACAGCTATAGAATTCTAAAGGCTTCAACAATGATGATCAGAAGAATATGAAAATTATTCCGAACAGGAAAATAAACATACTGGCTCCATATTCACAAAAGGATGTCTGGATCAGGTTAAATGATTTTCAACCAAACCGAGCCTGCAATATTTTTAATTTTGTCATTTTGAACATTCTTTGAGATTCATTTTTTTTCTAAACTTAAATTGATAGCATTTGACTAGAATCAAATTTACGCAGACACAATATATAAAAATGCTCATTTGCGAAGAAACAACTTTATTTGAAGCTTTTCATTGACAAAATGACAGACTTTACTTTCCTAGACAGTCCGTATATCAAACGGGTTCTGAGGAATCACTTAGATAGACTGGATACTCAGTTTGCTAACACCTAAAATGTCAAACTCCTCACAGTGATGACCTCCCTTGGCAGAACTTCAAAGACGTCACATGATGATGAAAGTCACATGACGTAACGTCGAAATTCAAATGTAAATATCGACCGTTACATAGAAAATCTAACGTCATTTTTCTCTTTCTGTTTTATTTTTAACTTTTAGTGCCTACGTTCGATATAGTTTATCAAAAAATTATCAAAAGTATACAAAATAACGAAAAATAAATTCAAAAGCTAAAAAATATAAAATATCAAAATATTGTCTCGGTAGAAAATATTCTCATAATTTTTAAAATTATTTCTAAATATTCATATTATTTATTTATTTATTCATAAACATTGTTAAATAAATGAGAAAAAACTTATCTGATAGATAAAAGCAGTAGATAAAACAATTTTTGAAAAAAATATAGTATATCAGAAATTCTGATATATCGGACCTTATAAATGGTGGCAGAGATCTTCGCCGAAGAATTAAGGGGAGATCACTGCGTGAGGATTGCTAAAATGTTGTAGCAAGCGAGTTAAATGCGCTCGAAAATTACTGAAAATGCATCTACCGATATGGTGGACTTGTGATGAAAGCTGGTTTCACTATCATACGACAGTTCGCAAGTGTAACAGTAGGGTTTGGGCCACCAAAAATGTTCGTGACAAGTGTCAAAACAGGTTGTTTTCGTAATTTTCTCTACACCCATGGAACTGATGCCCGAAGTCCTATTTTAAGTAATAAAGAGATGCCGTGTTCAAAATTAAAGAAAGAAAAAACAAAAACAACACGAAAATAATGTTTAATTGGTATAAAAGGCTTGTATTTTCTGCATGTTTGTTGTTTATGTAGAAAAACGAGTGAATGTACTTAAACATCCACCGCATTCTCCAGACTCGTCACCCTGTGTTTTTTTTTCTCGTTCCTAGACTGGCAGGCCATCGCTTCCAGAGTAGAAAGGGACATGGGTCGACCATTTTTTGGTTATTGAAAGGTAAACATATGGCGGACTATGTTGAAGCACTTAAAAATAAGATAAAATGTCTGAAATGGTGTATTTCTGATTGAGGGAGTTGAAAAAGAAAAGCAATGCATTGAAAGCATTCTTTTTTATATCTTGTCCTTTTTTCCCTTCTCATTTTAAATCGTCCCTCCGTCACCCCTATTAAAGCATCGTGTTATATTGTCTTTTTTCCCTCCGTCACCCCTATTGAAGCATCATGTTATATATTGTTTTTGTTTTTTTTCTCCGTTACCCCTATTGAAGCATCGTATTATATTGTCTTTTTCCCTCCATCACCCCGTATTGAAACATTGTGTTATATTTGCTTTTTTCCCTCCGTCATCCCTATTGAAGCATCGTGTTATATATTGTGCTTTTTTCCCTTCCGTCACCCCTATTTTTTATGAAGCATTGTTTTATATTATCATTTTCCCTTCCGTCACCCCTTTTGAAGCATCGTGTTATTTTGTCTTCTTGTTTCCTTTAATTCTAATGTTTTGATTGAAAGACGTTACCCAATTTAAGCAAGCAGTATTTCATCTAGAAGTGTATTATATAAAGTCATGTTATTTCATGTGTCGATGCGAGCAAATTTTCTTTTAAAACTTCTAACTCATATCTTTGGTTGTATTCATCTTTATTTTCATCTTTAAGGATTTCATCCGTTACTTTGTCTGGTTTCCCCCCTTCTTTCAAGTCAACAGAAATTGTTATGTCATCGTTCTTTTTGTCGTTTCTGTGTAAGAGATACGGAATGAAACCAAAAAATGCGGAAACTGCAATCGAAATACCTGAAATAGTTAGAGACATTTAACCTACTTGTTCGTAAGAAAAACTTGGTGCATATCAAATTCAAAAGTTGATTCTCTTCAGAGACTATTTTTAAAACCATTTGAATTAAAACTGGGCGAGTATTTTGTAAAATTTCTTTAATTTGAGTTAAAAATGAATTAAAAAACTCTTTCCCTTTTATGGAAAACTAACTATTAAAAAAGATTAAATTTGATTTAAAAAGAATGGGTTTTTTTTTTAAAGGTAAATCCCTTTTTCCTGTTGGGGCCTCGGACCCCAACAAAATCGAAAAACGAAAAACGCGTTAAAAATAAATATAAAACCCGATGGTGAAAAGTCGAAAAAACGAGATACTTTTTTAAAGTACGTTTGTGAAAAGTCAAAATAACAAACACGATGGCAAACGCGATAAAAATTTTTTTTTATGTTGTGTCGCCCCCTTTTTTTTTTTTAAAAAAGAGGGAAATTTTATTAATTAAATAAAAGTCTACCGCGAGGATAAAAACATATGAAAAAGGGACTTCCTAACAGCTTTTTAAACTGAAAACTCATAAATTAAAAAATATTTTTTCACTGAACAAATAAAAACAAATATTACCGCCCGTGAATATCATTTCCATATTTTCAGTATAAAAAATTATTTCCAAATGCAGTGAAACATATTTACTCCATATTTTCAATGATGTCTTGCCGAATAACTTTCTTCTAAATTGAGCCGATAGACAAAATTAAAGGGGAAGTGTTTTAGTTTTCATAAGGTAAAAAAAAAAACAAAATTATAAAAGAACAAAATTCAACTTTTTTTCAATTAAAAAATTTATTTTTCAAGTGGGAAATACAAATTATAAATATTTCCTGGGGGGTAGAACCCTAAATATTCCATTCCCACTGATTAAAATAAACCCCTATGTATAATAAAAAAAATAAAACCTCCAAAAAAGGCTCATAAAATGATAACAGATAAATAAAGTTTAATACATTTCAGAATAAAAATTTTTTTAAACTTAAAACCATAAAAGACTTCACCTGCTAAGATTGGTCCAACTATGCCACCTGCCCCACAGCCACAAAGCTCGATACCTAGTGCAGACGAGATGTGCCCAACGCCGACAAATGTGAAATTAATCGGAGTGATTGTAATATATGGACATCCGAAAAATAGTCCGAACACAATTGCGAATGCTATTTGCCCAGTTAAACTTGCAGTATATAACGGAATCATCGCAGAAATTATTGCAATAATTGTCAAACTTCCTACATATAGAGATATTTCGTTGACTTGTCTAAAATTTGCTATGAAACCTGTCACAATACGGCCAAATATTGACGATAACCCACAAATGGATAAAATATACGACGCCTTGCATTTCGCTCGATCCTTGTCGTATGCAAAACAGGTAAATATACAAAATGATGGTACATCCCGAAACCATATGCAAACATACTAAGCGTATAACACAGAACAACTTTTCGTTATTAAGATTTTTAAATACATAGATAGAATCCGCCTCTTTCAAACCCCGTTTATTTGTTTCTGCTTTTGCGCACGTGGCGTGAGTGAATTTCTCTAGACTAGATGGACGCGCTATCATTCCGCAGACTATAAACTGAGCGGAAAACACATGCAAGTGCAACAAAAAATCCAAAACTGCCATAATTGTTTTTCCCAGTCCATGATATGATTGGTGGAACGCCAACATTCCTGCTCCTATACCGAAAACGAAATTCCCTGGGCGATATTTCTGTATTTTTTGAAAATGGAATTAGGTGCAATCATACTTGCTGTCCATCCGCTAGCTCCACCAAGACCTGAAATATATGTAAAATATTGAATAACTGATTTGTGGGATGAAATCATGTTGGCAAATTATGCGTTAGGTGTTGTTTTATAAGGCATCCCCTAGTTTCTGTTTCAAATGTGTTATATATATTATATTATTATTAAACAGCTTGAAAGAAATCTGACTTTTTAAAAATGTAGGAAAAATCTATCTATCAAATTACTTGGAACTTTACCAAATTTCCATATTCTTGGGTACGAGTCCACAGACTTTTTATTTTTCCCAAAATTGAAAGAACCATGCGAGAGTACGTTTGCGGTTTTAAAACAACCTGGAAACAGCCCTTATTCAATGAATAAACTTTTGTTTCTTTTCAATGGGAGCAGACGATTCCCATAGGTGGATTCCGTCATTGAAAAAAGGGGTCTATATTACCCCAAAAAAACGTAATGAATATTTTTAATAAAACGGAAAATAAAATTTCTCACTTATTGTTGGGTTGACCCTTTAATTCATTAAGAAAAAAGTTGTTGGCTTATATGCGTCTGTTTTATTTCTTTTGATGCAGACACAACTTAAGGGAAGTTCTAATGTACATTTCATTTTTTTATTGATTTTTACATATTGTAGCAGAAAAAAACTCAAACATAAATTACCGAATCAATCTCACCTGCAATTACCCCAAAGGTCAAGACAGACAGACTAATGTTTGGAGCAAATGCTGTGGACAGAAACCCGATTGTATAAAGCAGGCCACCTGTCATCATTGCGGTTCGAACACTAAAATGGTCGATAAGTGCGCTGGAGAGTGGAGCTGTAATAAACAAAGTTCCATTAGCCAATCATATGAGCCGCGTCATGACAAACCAACATAATGGGTTTGCGACCAGCATGGATCCAGACCAGCCTGCGCATCCGCGCAGTCTGATCAGAATCCATGCAGTTCGCTATCAGTTTCTCTACTTGTTATACGGTTTGTAAGCGAACATCATTGATCCTGAATCAAAGAAACTTTTTTGGGCCGCCGGGGGATTTTAGGCCCCCCCAAGGCCTGGTCTGGATCCATGCTGGCGTCACAAAACCAGATTATATATATATATATATATATATATATATATATATATATATATAATTATATATATATATATATAGTATATTATAATAATGATTTTTAATCATAACATTTGGTCTCATTACATATAAATACATAGCAATAACATCAAACAATTGATAAGCAATGTATTTCTGTGACAATTTCGATATCAATGTATGTAAAGAAACCCTACCTGCAAATTTGATATTGATGTATGTAGATAATCCTACTGCTAAATTTGATATCGATGTATGTAGATAAACCTACCTGCTTAATTTGATATTGATGAATGTAGATAAACCTACCTGCTAAATATGATATTGATGTATGTAGATAAACCTACCTGCTAAATATGATATTGATGAATGTAGATAAACCTACCTGCTAAATTTGATATCGATGTATGTAGATAAACCTACCTGCTAAATTTGATATCGATGAATGTAGATAAAAATACTTGCTAATTTGATATTGATGTAAGTAGATAAACTACCTGCTTTATTTGATATCGATGTATGTAGATAAACCTACCTGCTAAAATTTGATATCGATGTAATATAGATAAACATACCTGCTAAATTTGATATCGATGTATGTAGATAAACCTACCTGCTAAAATTGATATCGATGTATGTGTAGATAAACCTACCTGCTAAATTTGATATCGATGTATGTAGATAAACATACGAACCTGCTAAATTTGATATCGAGCCATGTAGATTAACATACGCTTAATTTGATATCGATGTATGTAGATAAACTTTTACGAACCTGCTAAATTTGATATCGATGTATGGACAGCTCCTACCCATGCAGTTGTAGTCTGAGTTTCGTTATATTTCTCGAGTAAAATGTTGTGTACCAGTCCCACTGTATAATTCGTGCCACCGATAACAGACAATGCCACAAAAATAGCAACCATTACAATCCAAGACCATGTCGAGTCGAGATCGGGAAATTCCGCCATATTTCGGCTGCTATTACGTCACCAGTCTGCTGTAACTAAATTAAACAAAGTATAAATAAGGTATTGTTTTTAACGTTTTTTTTATTTAATACGTATTTTTGATTGATTAGGGAAATTTCCACTCTTTTTTTATGTGATATTTAATAATTGTTTTCTACCCCACAAAATAATGTGAAAAAAAATTTATGATTAAAAAAAGAACCAAACCCGGGGTATAAAAATTTCATATTACTAGTGTAAATCTCGGGTTTAAAAATTTTGGGGACATCATGGGGGTATTTCTGCCCCCGATAACAATACTAGGAAATTTAATTAAGAGGTTAACAAAATTCATTTTTTAGTTAACCCCCCTTAATTAATAGTTGTTTATTTTATTGGTAACAGAAAATTTGCACCATATCAATAATTAAAAATTTTTTAAGGGGAAAACCGTTACCAAAAAATGTATTCGGAATTTAATTCGTAAGTCTTAATTGTGTTTCTAAAAGTTGAAACGTGAATTCGTGAATTCTGTATATCTTATTCGTGAGTTCATGCATTTGAATTTGTGAATTTGTGAAGATGAACTCCAGAATTTAAGAATTTGAAATGTCACTGCCGGTCTTTCGTTTAATTGCGCGTTATTTTACTTCATAACATATTGTTTTTCTGTGTTGTTTTGCTTGCTTGCTGCTGCTGTTGCTGTTGTTATTGTTATTGTTGTTTATTTTCTCAATGATTAAAGGCCAAACTGCACATCATGACCTGTCATGCATAAGACTTTTTTTGTAAGTTGAAAAATGTTCATCTCGTCATGTTTGTGAAGAAGACGAGCCAACAAACATAATCATTTTAATGGGATTGGTTCAATATAAAGTCACGCAGCAAACAGTTTAAGCAGCAGTTACTTACCTTGATCAGTAAAGATAAATTATACATGTATGGACTTGTATTTGTTTGATTGACTGATTAATCTGGCACGACCATATTGATTTTTACTTGCCTGACGTGTTAAAGCTGCACGCCTCCAGTTGAGCCAAACTATCTCAAGAAAATCAATATTGAGAAAAATGTACAAAGATGTTAAGAAAGGTAAAGACATTCAAAATCCGAGTTGAATTTTGCATATTTTGTGTAGTTAAAGACTGATTTTGCAGTATTTTATTGCCATATCTCTACTACGTTACTAACGCAGTAAACGCTGTTTTTGCATTTGTTGACCATAATTTGGTTATTTTCTTGAATTGTACATGTCGATTACAATATGTAAATTGCATAATTTTGTTCACCTGACAATATACAAAATCTTCAATCTATCCAAAATTTTCATGACAATTAACATGAATCTGGAGGCGTGCTGCTTTAATTAAGGATAACGTTAATGATGCGTGGCACAGTTTTATATAGAACGTAAATTGTTGCTTCTGACTAAAGATGGGTGATGATGCGAGCGTAACGAATATTACATGTATTATACTTGTTCGCGTATACATTAATTTTTCTTCACAAACATTTAGTATCGAACCGAATGTTATTGGTTTTTCATAAATTTAGCTTTGGATTGTATTTGACATCGGCTAAATGCAACTTTGAATATCATCGCGTAATTTAGCACTCAACCATCAAAATTGCACGCGGAAAAATGATCCTATCCCAATTCTAAATGTTTTCCTATTTAAATTTTGTACACCCCACCCATCCACTTGCTGTGGTGAGGCGTATAATTACTTATTGATCAATATAACTATTAATCTACCTATTGGATTTTTTCGTTTTGATTCGGCGTAATCTATAAATCACAATATGATCAGACTAGTGTCGAATATTCACACTTAATACGTCACCAAAATATATGTACAACAAATAAATTAAAAATGTACTTCATTATATAATAAATTATATAAAATGATTTTTATAATTTACACTGCACAGACCAATGTACAACCATATTTACATCCTTGGATACTACATCATATTATAAAATATTGATGTCTGACTGTTATCCTTATAACATCATAAGTGTTACCTGCTACACACATTAATATACTTACATATTTAAATCACTATAGCACAATAAACATGAATTTTTAGAATAAATTGTATCCTCTCATTTTTTTAGGTTATAATTCCTCGATGATGTTCTTTTAAAGATATATGTTTATACTCACAATATTAAAAACATTAGCATACTTTTCCCCCATGTATTCAAGCATAAAACATATCTTTACATACACCGTGAAATACACAGACTTATAATCGTTTTTGCCGCGTGCGATGAAGGCATTAAACAGGCATTCAACTAAGTGGGTGATAAAGATAATTACAAAAGCATAATTCAGAGAGCCGGAGAAAACCCCCCTCCCCACCGGTGCGTTCTGAGGACTATTACCGCGTAATGGCACTTAAAGCAGGTAATATCACGAATCAAGGTTCCTCGTGATTCTTTTGCAAAGTAGCTTATTGTTTATATATACTTGTACTTTGTCCTTGAAATGCCATTAATTCTCATGCGTTTGGTTATACTTGCATAAAATGTAGAGGCATTAACTAAAAAAACAAGCATAATATAGATTATTATTTTCTGGCATTGTATTTTAGGGCATTAACTTTAAGGGCATGAACTATAGAGAGCATTAAATCTATGGTCATTAGATGTAAGGTTAGAATATCTAATGGCATGACATATAGAGGAGCATGATTAAAGAGAATGTTTTTCTAAGCATAAAAAGGGAGCATAAAATCGAGGAGCATAAATTAGGTCTAGAAACATCAAATCTAGAAGTATAAATTCTATGAACGTTACATCAAGGATTGGAGCATATAGAGGTGTAATATCTCAGAGCATAAAATCTAGGAGCATAAATTCTACGGAAATTACACCAAGGAGCAGAAAAATCCAAAAAAAATCATCAAATCGAGGAGCAGACAATTGAGGAGCATAACATCTAGGAGCATCAATAATTCTGAGAGCATTATACCAAGGAGCAGGCAATCTAAAGGCATTATATCTAGGAGTTTAAGTTCTAGATGCATTGAAGATTTAGATGTATAGAGTCTAGAATTAAATATGGGAGTATTTAAACCAGGGACATATAATGTAAGAACAAAAGCCAGAATAATTCATTCTTAGGGTAATTAATTAAGCAGCATATAACATTGTGATATAAAATCCTGGAGCGTAAAATCTAAAGAATAAAATTTGAGGAATTAGATAAAGGGGCATTGAACTCTTGGGACATTAAACCTAGAGACATAAATGATATAACTCTTTCAAAAACACATAAAATGAAACATGATGCATAAAATAAAAAGCTATGTATATCGCAACGGGCACCGAGCTATGACGGCTATAAAACCGTAAAACATATGTTATATATGTGTCCATAGTGTATTACATATATTTTAATGACTTGTTTATCTCGAGTAAAATCAAGTAAACTTGTTATTATAAAATGTGTATAAACTACAATGATCTCAAGTGTAACGCTTCAAACACATACATTTATTTATTATGTATGGCAAAATATGTGTGCTATAGCAGAATTGTGCAGCAGGAAAATTAATATAATTACAATAGTACACGCGATATAAAATTTTCAACGTCTTACCATATTTATTAACAATATCAAAATTAAACAATGGATACACCCAATCGACATGTTTTCATATGTCATAAGCGGTTTGGACACGCAACTAACCAACTACAGTGTGGCAATACCACGTGACATTGACGTCATTTTCGGCATCATTTCCAAGACAAATATTGCTCGATTCGGAAAAGAAAATAGCCGTAAATATTTTATTTCTGTACCAATTTCTTTGGGATATGCACGAGTCTACGGGGAAAAATATAAGCTTTCCACAGAATGTTGGATCTTTGTCAGTTTATAAGCCGTTTTATCAAACACTTTGCATAACCTTGGAAATTGCTTGTATTAGAACGGACTTCAGTTGCAAGCTATTTCGTTTTCTGGCGTTATTTGGTCTATGCCATGATTAAAAAGTCAGGTTTACATCAACCGGGGGTACAGAAGGCACAATCCTACCTTAATATGTTTATATGTTTATTATTTATGGCGTAAATCTTGCCTTTTTCTTCAATTGTCAATTCTGGCACCAGTTCCAAGTCGAAAAAAAGACTACAGTTTAAAGCAGATTTTATAATCCGTTGCAAATGCAAAGAAACATGCCTTCCGTTCTCTTTCTATAATTATGTTAACCATGAAAACATTTTATTTACTATACAATTTACATAAACACAAATGAATATTTAAATGATTTTTACTCGCTGCGCTATAAGTGATTTTAAAAGTCGTAAAATTGTGGTCTGTATTTGTAAAGAAATTGATTTGCTCTTTTCACGATAATGATTGTGAAAAATCTATTAGTGTCATGTGTAGCAATACGAAACGTGGAATATTCAAAATAGAGAGAAAACAGAAACCCTAAATATCGCCCAAAACGGCAAAATTGAAAAAGTTGCAGGCTCGGTTTGACTTAGATAGCCTGTACAATGAACGTGCACATTCAGGATCACTTCCATTTGTATGCTGTGAAAAGGGTTACGCCTCAACGCGGCAATTTTAAAGTCAAAGGTTATTCTTTTGTAAAGAGTTATTTCATAAACATGTATATACTATATACTTGGTAAAGAACCTGTATGACAGATTCAGCTTTTTAACACAGTGGCACTCGTTGATAAAAAAAAATTTTACATCCTGGTTTTATACCCACGGTAACCGTTTTTCGTGAACTGGATATAACTTCGTTCACTTAAGAACACTAAACACTATTTATTTTATTATTGAATTTATTTCTGTTGATAAACTGCATATCTGACAAATTAAGTTAATTATATCAGTCAACCCAGCTTTATCAGAGAGGTCACCAATACACATTGTAAAGAGAGGAAGGGGTTTGAAAACATTTAATAGAGTAGAATGTTTTAACAATAATGTCTCTTTCAACTGAATAAAATCGATAGGGCTATTTGGGACTATTTCTTATCGATGTGGTCATTGGCTGTAAATGCATGGATTATTGCACGTGGCATGACCTGCAGATGTCCTCAATAGGATTTTTGTAGCATTTTAAGATTTAAAAAAAGGACCACATATTAAAATCTAAAATATGATAAACATAATGCAAATGCCAAATAAGTGAATTATCTGATAATGTAAATAAACAAGTAAGTCATTTGACAGTTGAAGGATAAAAAATGAATATACTCTTCAAATGTAATCGTAATTTTACTTAGCTTATGTTAGCTATCAATTATTCAATGGACGCATCAGTGTCATATGGACCCCAGTCATAGAGCTTGCCGATGTGCTATTTCAGATGTTAATGTAAATATTTATATAATTATTGATAATCATTGTTATTTCCGTCTTTTTGAATGTTTTGTTTCAAGAAATTTGACTGTGAGCGAGGGCTGTTGGTTTGTAAAATCATTTATCTGTTTACTATTTTCTACTTTGTTTACTCCACATGGCGTCCATTCTCGTTCTTTATTGGCGACTCATGGCTATTTTGGGCCTTTTTGATAAATAGAGAATCATAAGTAATGCAACTAAGTAACAATACTATCAGGTTTACACGGCAATGTTCCAAGTTATATGTAATGATATTTAAAAATTTAAAATTGTTCTACACAAGGAACAAAATCTGACTGATGATGAAAGTGCTAGCATAAAATGTCAACGTCATGTTAATGCGCGTGACAATTAGATTCATGACTTTAATACCGATACATGATACATGTGCATAGTACTTCAAATTGTGATTTCGTTTATCAAACTCTATAGAAATTTATTATACGGTAATTCCATAAAAAATATATACCTTTTAAAAGTCTCTCTTTTGAGGACAGAAGAACCTATTCGCCACATTCACGAGTGTGACCAGTGTTTGTCAGTTACTTTTTACAAAAAATAGACTGAAAAATTACCTTAAGCTTTACAACACTCGCGTTAAAGTGTAACCCTTTACGTAGCATACAAAAGTTTTTTTTTTATTTTAACTCTTTCTCTCACTGAGAACACATATATTTCTTATCAATTTCGCCAGTGTGAAATAGAATAAAACATACTTTACTATATAGGATAAGATGAGCAATACTTTAAACATCTTTAAAACGAAACCAAAATATTATTTTTCGACAGGACTTAATCTACGTGACGTGCACTATTGCGATACAAGTAAGGTGTTATTGCTTTAAGGAACAATCAGTTTTTCACAATCTCTCTGTGAAAGATCAACAGTGAAAAACTCATTATAACTTGTAGAAAGAGATCGGTAGGCATATTGCTTCGCATTTGCAACGGATTCTAAAATCTGCTTTAAACTGTAGTCCTTTTTTTCGACTTGGAACTGGTGCCAGAATTGACAATTGAAGAAAAATGTAAGATTTATGTCATTCATAATAAAAATATGAACATATTTAGGTAGAGTTTTGCCTTCCGTACTCCCGGTTGATGTAAACCTGACTTTTTAATCATGACATAGACCAAATAACGTCAGAAAACGAAATAGCTTGCAACTGAAGTCCGTTCTAATACAAGCAACTTCCAAGGTTATGCAAAGTGTTTGATAAAACGGCTTATAAACTGACGAAGATCCAGCATTCTGTGGAAAGCTTATATTTTTCCCCGTAGACTCGTGCATATCCCAAAGAAATTGGTACAGAAATAAAATATTTACGGCTATTTTCTTTTCCGAATCGAGCAATATTTGTCTTGGAAATGATGCCGAAAATGACGTCAATGTCACGTGGTATTGCCACACTGAACTACGGGGTCGTATAACAATTTTGTTTTTCTCAGTGTTAAAGCAATATGCCTCCAACTTTCTCACCTTTTTTCCCTCTGTGTTTTTTTAATGAATTTTAAAAGTAAAAATATTGTGAAGTGAACAAAGAAAATAATTTAAACATTGCAAGCGGCACTTACATTACACGTCAATAACTGCAAAGAGCTCAAAACATGCAAAAATAGCTCTTACAGCGTTAGTCACGCAGTAGAAATATGGTGATGAATACTACAAAATCATTAATGGTGAATACAATACTATGACATGAATCTTGAATCATTTTTACTATTCTTAAAATCTTAGTACACTTTTCTTAAGTTTGCTTTCTTGAAATATTTGGACTCATATGGAGGCATGCAGCTTTAATCAATCATATATAGGGGAACACGCGTAATAAAATGAATCCTCATAACCAAAACATCATGTTGAAACAAGTTAATTACACCAACGTTTTATTGCTACGATTCACATTTGTTGGAGAGTTCTTTATTATGGTAAAATGCTTTGTGTAATAATAAATAACTAACCGGAGATAACCGGTTATATATCTGTTCGAATTTTTTGCGCACTTGTGATGGAAAATAATAACGTCAAGAAGCAGTATAATATTTTTTTGTATATCCATTCGGAACACTTCGGCAATTAGCACAATAATCTCACCCATTCGGAACACCCGGGCATTTATTCCTTATCCGAATATTGATGGAAGGGTCCGGAAGATGCGATTGCATCCCATCGTACGCCGAAGTTTAACGGAAAGAGCCGAAAAATTATTACAAAACATCTCGTCTGCTATGATTATGACAGTTATTTACAAAGGAAAATTATAATTTATGGTCTTATAGGTGACCATTAGAGTAATCAGCCAGTCCGGCATTCTTTTCTTTTAACTCATCTAAGGAAACGTTAATTAAATTCATTAGGCGCAACTATATATACTCAACATCACTAATTCCGAGTCATCACTTATTTCACGGTAATGGAATATTTTCAAGAGACCAGTGTTAAAATTGGTCAGAATTGACATAATAAAATTATTTTATTCAAACACCCAAACAACAAAGTTTTTGTGCCTATAGATTTTTACGTAAAACAGAACAACATTTAACAAACTTCTGCAAAAGGCAACAATAGTCCATTAAATTTGTGCATTCGTCTGAAACAATCATCATTTTCTAAATGTTCTTGTTTGTTGAAAAAATGAATTTTGAGTTACAATGTAAAGATACTTTTAATATTTAAAATTATGCAAAATGACATGTAGAAATTGTAACTGAAACATGAAAAAACTGAAATTAAACACCATTACCGCGATTTACATGATGACATACTGTTTTCAAAATGGCCGACATATGGTCTACGTCTGGCTCATTTAAACTGATTTTGACTAACTATATTGTATTTTCCTTGTGTCATACGGCAGAAAATACCTATATAAAACAGCTTATGACAATTTTTGTACCATATGTTTCATGTGTTGTTTTCTTTCTTGCTTCAAAGCGTTAAGTACCGTGAACTAAGAGGACCAAGGTATACATGTAATTGACAAAAACGTATCCTTCTAAACAGAAAAGGTACATGTTTATACCAATGTCTATTTTAGTCATTATACCCATACTACGCTCAATATCCTAAATGGACGCTTTATATCATTAAAAAAATAGTGTTCATCATTCAATCCGGACTAAAGCATTCATCGTTTTTAGGGAAAAAATCAAAATAAGTACGAGCATTTTCTGAATTGCTTACAACGCAGACCATGATCAGACATCTGGGTTATTTGTTTATTTTTTTGTAATAATTGAATTCACAGGCTACTGTAGTACCCAATTTTTAAAAATAAATTTCGTTTCATGAAAATTCAAAGGGCCACCATAATCAGTTTATAATAGTTGTTGTATTGCATTAATTTGTCCATGAATTTAGAACGATATCAAAAGGTATGCGGCTCCATATAAAACGCCAGATCGAGCCAATCTGTGATCCGCTTTCCGTAATAAAGAACATGTTATATTGATAACTTCGAATAATTTGAGCCACGTCACGACAAAACCAACATAATGGGTTTGCGACCAGCATGGATCCAGACCAGCCTGCGCATCCGCGCAGTCTGATCAGGATCCATGCTGTTCGCTTACAAACCCTATAACAAGTAGCGAAACTGGTAGCGATCAGCATGGATCCTGATCAGACTGCGCGGAAGCGCAGGCTGGTCTGGATCCATGCTGGTCGCAAACACATTATGTTGGTATTGTCGTGACGCGGCTCATTTATTTCAACATCACAATCTATCATCAGATGATATATTAAGAAACTCATCGTGAAATAAATTTTATTTAGAAAAAGATCTTTATTGCAAAACTTCATTGCAAATGGGGCCTTTCAAAAGAAGTGTCATGTAATAATTCACTGTCCGATAATTTTCGAAATAACTCAGCATTCTTTCTTTCTTCATTAGCATAATTTAGCATAAGTTTACATGGTATAACAAAATCATAAATAAACTATATAAAATATACTTTTATAAAAAATCTCAACAGTAAACACAAGTTGTACTATACTTCTTGTGTATTATAGGCCTGAATTTCAGTGTACTTCATTGTACAGCTATTTATAAAATGTAGAATAGGCATTTCCTCTAGTGTACAATAGCCTGTATTTTCAGTGCACTATTGGAGTTATTTCCAGCTATTTATAAAAGTACAAAAGGCATTAATTACCTCTATCCTACAATGGGGTGTATTTTCAATGCCCTATTGGAGTTATTTCCAGCTATTTATAAAAGTACAAAAGGCATTAATTACTTCTAGTCTACAATGGACTGTATTTTCAGTGCACTATAGGAGTTATTTCCAGCTATTTATAAAAGTACAAAAGGCATTCTTATTACCTCTTGTCTACAATGGGCTGTATTTTCAGTGCACTATTGGAGTTATTTCCAGCTATTTATAAGAGTACAAGAGGCATTTTTATTACCTCTTGTCTACAATGGGATGTATTTTCAGTGCACTATAGGAGTTATTTCCAGCTATTTATAAAAGTACAAAAGGCATTTTTATTACCTCTTGTCTACAATGGAATGTATTTTCAGTGCACTATAGGAGTTATTTCCAGCTATTTATAAAAGTACAAAAGGCATTTTTATTACCTCTTGTCTACAATGGGCTGTATTTTCAGTGCACTATTGGAGTTATTTCCAGCTATTTATAAGAGTACAAGAGGCATTAATTACCTCTATTCTACAATGGACTGTATTTTCAGTGCACTATTGGAGTTATTTCCAGCTATTTATAAAAGTACAAAAGGCATTTGTTACCTCTAGTCTACAATGGGCTGTATTTTCAGTGCACTATTGGAGTTATTTCCAGCTACTTATAAAAGTACAAAGGCATTAATTACCTCTAGTCTACAATGGGCTGTATTTTCATTGCACTATTGGAGTTATTTCCAGCTATTTATAAAAGTACAAAAGGCATTTATTACCTCTAGTCTACAATGGGCTGTATTTTCAGTTAAGTATGGTTGTTATTTCCAGCTATTAATAAAAGTACAAAAGGCATTTATTACCTCTAGTCTACAATGGGTTGTATTTTCAGTGCACTATTGGAGTTATTTCCAGCTATTTATAAGAGTACAAGAGGCATTAATTACCTCTATTCTACAATGGACTGTATTTTCAGTGCACTATTGGAGTTATTTACAGCTATTTATAAAAGTACAAAAGGCATTTGTTACCTCTAGTCTACAATGGGATGTATTTTCAGTGCACTATTGGAGTTATTTCCAGCT
The DNA here is from genome assembly GCF_026571515.1 of Ruditapes philippinarum. Taxonomy (NCBI): domain Eukaryota; kingdom Metazoa; phylum Mollusca; class Bivalvia; order Venerida; family Veneridae; genus Ruditapes; species Ruditapes philippinarum. The sequence continues at coordinate 39,956 of NW_026857840.1, read as the reverse complement.
ACTTATAAAAGTACAAAAGGCATTAATTACCTCTAGTCTACAATGGGCTGTATTTTCATTGCACTATTGGAGTTATTTCCAGCTATTTATAAAAGTACAAAAGGCATTTATTACCTCTAGTCTACAATGGGCTGTTTTTTTTTCTCAGTTAAGTATGGTTGCTATTTCCAGCTATGAATAAAAGTACAAAAGGCATTTATTACCTCTAGTCTACAATGGGTTGTATTTTCAGTGCACTATTGGAGTTATTTCCTGCAATTTATAAAAGTACAAAAGGCATTAATTACCTCTAGTCTACAATGGGCTGTATTTTCATTGCACTATTGGAGTTATTTCCAGCTATTTATAAAAGTACAAAAGGCATTTATTACCTCTAGTCTACAATGGGTTGTTTTTTTTTTCTCAGTTAAGTATGGTTGCTATTTCCATCTATGAATAAAAGTACAAAAGGCATTTATTGCCTCTAGTCTACAATGGGTTAATTGTATTTTCAGTGTACTATTTCCAGCAATTTATAAAAGTACAAAAGGCATGGTGCAACGGGCTGTATTTTCTGTGCATTATTGGCGTTTTTACAGCTGCTTATCAAAGTAAAAAAGACATTAATTACATCTAGTGTTCAATGGGATGTATTTTCAGTGCAATTTTGGTGTTATTGCCATTTTACTGTGGTCGGAATTTCCATTGTTTTAATTGTACTTTGATATTGGGTTTCTCTTGAGATACTAGTCTATTATTATTCAATAGTTTTTGTAAAAACAAATCATTATTTAAAATATAAGAGGAATTCTTTAAATATTAGGAACAATTATTCTCTTGTTAATATATTAAGTCTTCAAGCCACTGGTTTTAATCTCTTTCTGTTTTATATGTATAATATTAACGAGTTTCTATGTAGTATGCTATGTTTTCAACATGACAAATGAATCACAAGTCCCGCCAATCGTATCTTCTCCGTCCTTTCCGTTAAACTTCGGCTAACATTTTCTCGGCCATTTTCGTCGAACTTCGGATATAATTGATAATAGCCGAGATTTTCCGATTGAAGGTATCGAGGTATTCCTCAACTGCATTCGCAACTTTTCTGATTATAATGAATATTTGTCGAGGTGTTCCAATTGCCTCTAGAGTAATAATGTGTTATAGATAGTAATGATAGTAATAAAATGAAAAACACTTTCCGGGAGCTAAATTTAAACTTCCGTTTATCATAATTGCTACATGGTATGTGCTCTTAAGTAGATGGATATTGATGCAATCTTGACATTATGTTTAAAATACATCATATGTTAATGTTTTTTTCTAGTTTCAACTAAGCGACACAGCTCGTGTTATTTTGTACACGTGCGGCGTACTCCAGCGTTCTATGGGAAATGTCATTTCCTGTATATTATGGGTACTATTTCTAGTGTACTAAGAACATTGATTTTTAAGTTACTTACAATATTATCTCAATGCACTAAAATCATTATTTCTAGTGTACTGATGCACTGATGTACTTTGGCCATTTGTTCCCAGTGTTATTTGTGCATTGCTTCCATTGAAGCGTGTCATTTTTTCCCAAGTGTACTTTGTACATTATTTCCAATGTACAATAGCCAAATTTCTCGAATGTTCTTTGTAAATTATTTCCCCTTGTTTGATTATAATTATGATTATATATATAAATTATATATATATATATACTTGTATAAATGAGTTGAATCTCTTACCTTAATAATAGTGCAGTGCTTTCAAGTTTACCATATAACATCCGTCCTAGAATACCAGATTCACTCCAATTATGATTTTTGTTTGTTTATATTTTTCTTTCATATTTTTGTCACTTCCTTTTAAGTTACTGATTTACTTTCCTGGGTTTTCATGAATCATTTTAAGTATGCTACTTGTATATTGGATTGATATATCCATGTATCAATCAATAAATTCACAGACATGTGTTAATATTTATATCGGAAAAACGTATATACATAACACTGTTATTCGATATTCAGCATGCGGATATTTTTTTCTATAACAGTGAATATAACTTTGTATTCGTTTTAAAGTCATTTGCATGAATGAGTATAGTAAAAAATGTTATTTGGAGCACAACAGTCTGTGACGGTATCGACCAAGAGATGCTTAGTCATGCGTATCGAATTAGGTTAATGTATAGCGCAGCTTTCAAAGCGGTGGCTCGATTGTACAAGTACTGATAGGTTTTCCAATTGTGCAAAAAATAAAATTATAAAGGGAAGTAATCATGTTACTTTCCGAGTCCAAATGTTGCAGAAAAAATCTCGGATGATTTACAACTTCAAGTTTGATTTTTGATTTCTACATGTGATTTTGCGATGATGTGAACATGTGATGATAGTCTGGGACCTATGGTGGCTGATTTGGAACACTTTTGTGCGTCGTGTTGTCGCTAGTGACAGCACGACAAAGCGCCAGACGGCGTGTTGTCGGACTTTCGTCTCGTCGTCTAGTCGCTAGCGATGCACGTCGTGCAGCTTGTTGTCGCGATGTTACATTGTCGCTCGGCTCAAATTGAAGGATTGGCTATTTGTGTATATTATGATGGCTGATTTGTATGGTATGGTCCGTAGGTTCCAGATTATACGACGAGTACCTCAAGGTCGATCCTAACAAACAAGCAGACAACATTTTAGCAGACGACAATTTTCCTAGCATGCAAATGGTAAAAATTCCAAAAAGTCGATATTGATATTTTTCATTGTATATATTTTGATTTATTCTGTGTATCGGAATAAAGTTTGTTTTTTTCATCTTTTTGAATTGAAATTTGAACTCTCAAGAAGGATTATCCTTATTATGTGCCTCGTTATATTTATTTCTTTTCAGATGATTACCTAAATTGTATTTATTATTTATATCAGATAAACAAATATAATACCACATAATGTGAGAGATTTACATTCGAATAATACTTTCACGTATTTGAATGGTTTGTGTATAATTGGGAATTTGAGGCGTACAATGAAATGTTTCAACAGGTCAATGTCAAAGGTATTGGTAAAATAAACGCTCTTTTAATCTGAGAGTTATGGTGACTTCGTGACTTTCGTCCCGCGACCCCGCCAAGCGAAAAGTCGAGAATTTACAAGTTAAAATGGCGGGGTCGTGGAGCGAAAACACGCTAATTAGCGGGGGCGCGCGGCGAAGTTTAATAAATAAAACTTCGCCCCGCGAGGGCGCGGAGCGAGAATTAAGAAATAAAACGGCGGGGGCGCGGGGCGAAGTTTAATGAAATAAAACTTCGCCCCGCGCCCCCGCTTATTAGCGTGTTTTCGTCCCGCGACCCCGCCAAGCGAAAAGTCGAGAATTAACAAATTAAAATGGCGGGGCGCGCGGGGCGAAAACACGAATGGCACAAATCAGCCACCATAGAGAGTAGATATTTAAGTTGACTGGTTATTATAGATTCTATCATTTGATACATACGAAGGGTTTATATATTTCTTTTACTGTTCTCAATCTATGTTTATTATAGGCCTATCTGTCAATGAAAAACAAATCAGTTATACGGCCATATAACCGGTTAAAATCTTATTAGTAAGCCGTGTATATAGACAATACAAACGTCAAGATTATGCATTGAAAATCGACTTAGTGGCGTTAGCCGTATGCAATGAGTAATGTTCTTAGTGGCGTTAGCCGTATGCAATGAGTAATGTTCTTAGTGACGTTAGCCGTATGCAATGAGTAATGTTCTTAGTGGCGTTAGCCGTATGCAATGAGTAATATTCTTAGTGGCGTTAGCAGTATGCAATGAGTAATATTCTTAGTGGCGTTAGCCGTATGCAATGAGTAATATTCTTAGTGGAGTTAGCCGTATGCAATGAGTAATGTTCTTAGTGACGTTAACCGTATGCAATGAGTAATGTTCTTAGTGACGTTAGTAGTATGCAATAAGTAATGTTCTTAGTGGCATTAGCCGTATGCAATGAGTAATGTTCTTAGTGACGTTAGCCGTATGCAATGAGCAATGTTCTCGGTGGCGTTAGCTGTATGCAATGAGTAATGTTCTTAGTAGCGTTAGCCGTATGCAATGAGTAATGTTCTTAGTGACGTTAGCCGTATGCAATGAGTAATGTTCTTAGTGGCGTTAGCAGTATGCAATGAGTAATGCTCTTAGTAGCGTTAGCCGTATGCAATGAGTAATGTTCTTTGTGACGTTAGCCGTATGCAATGAGTAATGTTCTTAGTGGCGTTAGCCGTATGCAATGAGTAATGTTCTTAGTGGCGTTAGCCGTATGCAATGAGTAATGTTCTTAGTGGCGTTAGCCGTATGCAATGAATAATGTTCTTAGTGACGTTAACCGTATGCAATGAGTAATGTTCTAAGTGGCGTTAGCCGTATGCAATGAGTAATGTTCTTAGTGGCGTTAGCCGTATGCAGTGAGTAATGTTCTTAGTGACGTGAGCCGTATGCAATGAGTAATATTCTAAGTGGCGTTAGCAGTATGCAACGAGTAATATTCTTAGTGGCGTTAGCAGAATGCAACGAGTAATATTCCTAGTGGCGTTAGCCGTATGTAATTAGTAATGTTCTTAGTGGCGTTAGCCGTATGCACTGAGTAATATTCTTAGTGGCGTTAGCCGTATGCAATGTGTAATGTTCTTAGTGGCGTTGCCGTATGCACTGAGTAATGTTCTTAGTGGCGTTAGCCGTATGCAATGGGTAATGTTCTTAGTGGCGTTAGCCGTATGCAATGAGTAATGTTCTTAGTGACGTTAGCCATATGCAATGAGTTATATTCTTAGTGGGCAATGTGCCGTATGCAATTGATAATATCCCGAGTGGCATAAGCCGTATGTAATGGGCAATGTTCCTAGCGTCATTATCCGTATGCAATGAGTAAATATCCCAGTTGCGTGTGAAGTATGCAGTGAGAAATTGTCTTAATGTCGTAAGATGTTGAATTGAGTAATGTTCCAAGTGGCGTGAGTAGTTTGTAGTGAATAATATTCCCAGTGACTTAAGTAGTAAGTAATGTTGCAATGTTGCTAGTAGCGTCAGAAGAATATAAGATAAGTGAGTTAAGTACCTTGTAACGTGAGTACAACGCCGGTGGCATTTATAGAAAGCAGTGAGTGATGTTGCTAGTGTCTTGAGTCGAATGCAATACAATGCCCTGACTTCTGTGCGTTAGGTAATCCAAGCATAAAGCGCGTATTTTATTACTATGCCGTAACTAGTGTTCAAGCTGAAACTAGTGTTCATGTCGTGAATGTGAAAGACACGCATCAGGCACAACCTATGAAAGTGATTGTGCGACCACTACTCGTATCAGTCATAGTTACGTCATATCTGCGAATAGAGGTAAGAAATTGCCGTTATCTGAATAGACAATAGGAAGACTTGTCTATATTTTTCTCAGCTAACGGCTAAGAAAAAATAAAGATTATACATGTATCTTACCAAACTCTATACTATTGGTCGACCAAATGTGATATAAATGAACTGTCAGCTAGACAAGTCCATTTAAAAGTAAAGCGCTCTGCATTATAAGGGGGATAACTGTGACAAATATGGTCGCCAACATTATCCTGATTTGTCCCCCTTTAGTTATTATGTGACAAAATGATTCACATTCGCGAAAATGAAATAAATACCGAATATGAATATTATTTTCATGAAATTTTGACGTAGTGTCAAATATTTACACTATAATTAATATATACCTTAGTAAATATTTGTTACTTGAAAAAATAAAGTAGAAGTAGTATTTTATAAGCGTTGTTTTTTATTATATACATGTATAAAGTATCAAAATAATGCTCATATTTAGTATTGTTGTCATTCTTGTTTTTTTCTGGTCACGATAATATGCAACCAATGCATTTAATTTCATTCAATGACATAATGCAAGTAAATAATAATAGTCTTTGTTTGAATAACTTTTTCAGACAAAGTTCATTTATATCTATTTAAAATTTATATGAGCCGTGTCACGACAAAACCAACATAATGGGTTTGCGACCAGCATGGATCCAGACCAGGCTGCGCATCCGCGCAGTCTGATCAGGATCCATGCTGTTCGCTATCAGTTTCTCTACTTGTTATAGAGTATGTAAGCGAACAGCATGGATCCTGATCAGACTGCGCGGATGCGCAGGCTGGTCTGGATCCATGCTGGTCGCAAACGCACTATGTTGGTTTTGTCATGACGCGGCTCATATTCGGTATCCTCGTTCTTATTCACGAATCTCAATTCAATCTTTACAATATATCAAGTCACAATAACAAAAGTATATACTTTTCATGAGTATCAAAAATCTTAATATACGCTGGTTTGAAAAAGAAAAACAAAGTTCAACATTTATATAATTATGAATACTCTTAATGTAAAATCACATCTGCAATAAGTATATGTTTTTAAATTATTTTTTTTTATGAGTTATTTGAATATTATATGTCCCGTTAAGTCTTTTATTGGATATGTTGTTATCGCATGCTGCAGTAATTTGTCAACTGTTTTTTTTTCTTTCTTCATAATTGACTGTTATATAGATCATCCTCGATAAACTATCATTTATTTTAGGTTTTTATTTGTTTTGGGTTTTTTCCGTTTAATATGTATATGTTAGTGTTCATCCGTGCTGTTCTACAGAAATTAGAAACTTCGACGGGAGCGATAGCGACAGGAGAATGTTTCTAATTTCTGTAGAACAGCACGGATGAATACTAACATATTTAGTGTCAAGCTTTATTTGGCCTCATTATCATTCACTTAAAATTAAGCGCTGAAAGCACCGAATGCGACGGCTTAACTTAGGCAAACTCCTCACAGTGATTACCCACAGTGATTACCTCCCTTTACAGATTGTACTGATAAGGGGAGATCACTGCGTAGGAGATTGTAACTTAGGCTGGTATGATAAAAATCCAGTGCCTATGGATGTTGTTAACTAAAATCTTAAAACGTTTCTCGTCCTTTCAGACAATAACGACATGTTCAAACATTACATGTATATGCTGAAAAATGGCTAATATCTTTAAATCAGCTTATAAACATTTCATGTTTTCTTGCTGTGTCAATTTTGATTGTTAATTTAATTGACGAACGATAACTGTAGCCTTATTCATTCATAACAACGGATCCCAAAAGAATGCTATTCTGAAAAATCCAATTCACAAGCTTAATATTTTGATACGATGAAGCCTTGTTTGCTAAGTTGCTTAATATTGCTTTATTTCATTGTATTTTCATACGCAAACCTTAGAGTGCAAAGTTCTGTTCGTTTGACATGAATTTTCAAATTTATTAATAAAATCAACTCTTCAAAAGTATTTTAAATCATTGTAATTATAGCGTCTTTAAACACGGTATGTTTAAATATGTGCTGGGATTGACAAATGTATACAATTTATTTGGATTTTAACGCATTTTTGAGCTCCAACCCCCAAGTGTATGTGATACAAGATACAAGAAACTTTATTTTATGTGCCTGACATTGGCATACATATATACATTTGAAGTTTGAGGTTTTTATTTATTTTCTATGGTTTGGGGTCCTCCTGTGCTCCTTTCCATTGGCTCTTGTTACTGGGTCTGGTGGGGGTTGCGTTCATTGAACGCCGCCTTTCCTTGTTGATCTTGTTTATCATATTTTACAAGGATAATGGCGTACCGTGTTTTACCGGAGACCGGAGTTTGTCGATTAGTGTACACGGAAATAGAAAGCATGCGAAATGTGAAATGTCAAACTAAGTTATTGTCAAATTTCATCAAACAAACATTCCAGTTTACCACAAAGTATTTTTCTTTAGGTAGAATTAACTGTTCGTTAATGGAGGGAATCCAAGCTGGCAAGAAAGCTGCAGCCATAGAGGCTGTCAACAACCATATATCGGTAAATATTCTACTTTCATTTTAAACTGTGAAATACTATTAAATTTTATGTTTGATATTTTATTTGAAATTGTATCAAATAACTGATATTCGGAATAAGATAAAAAAAGCGTATAAAAAGTAACATTAGAGGTGTGAATTTAATGTGTAAATATTACTACGATTATTTATTATGATACCAGCAATATTGTACATGTATATACCAATGGATCAGCGCCTCCCTGTATTTCAGGACGATATGCTTAATGCACCACATAAGAAAAAGAATATGAAGTCAAACTTTCGCAAAAGATTGTTTAAAAAAAGCACATTGGAGACCATGACTGAAGAGATTATGGAAATATTACCCGGGTTCCTGCAAAAACTACACCATGAAAATTTATGTTATGACTTTTGCAACTTTAATCAAATTAGTATGCAATAAGAAATTCCCATTAACAAATATTTCATTCCTTTTGTTTCTCGATGTTGTTAGATGGTATAGTCTGCCAAGAACTTCAATCTTTCCATGTGGGGTTTATCAGTTTGAATAAGTTCGAAAAAGAAAAGACATCCTTATCTATATATCTATACCATTGCACTTATCTAACTGGTAGTATTAACACAGATCAGACCTTCAGAAATTTTCCATAACATAACGTATGATATAACAGCAACATAACATAACAGCAAGTAAACAATCTTTCATCAAATAAAACATATTTGCAAGAAGATTGTATAATTCAAAAGAAGACGGTGCCAGTATTTATCGGTCTAACGGAAAAAGAATGCGGGGTTTGAATTCAGTGTTGTACGGTGCTCCAATATTCTGGTCAGTAGGCCTTTTTTCAACATATATTCTCTGAAATTTACGATAGAAACACACAATTTTGTATGGAACTTGAACTTAGGGTTAACCATAATAAATATACGAGCTCGTTAGGTCATAGAACAAAGACATCGTCGTTATAACACATGTTTTTGTGACAAATACGAGTCATGTTGAGGTACACATGATCTTTTGTAAACACTATTTCTTCGAAGTATGTGTTTTTTTGTGAATTGTATTGTGCTAGATTAACGATAAATTGTCTCAAAAATTCGATGGAATACTTAAACAATTGGAATAATCTTGCAATGTCCAGCAGTAAGATATTTTGTAACCTATTACCTGGAATTTGTTTATCCCGCCATTAATATTTTGTCCAGAAATATACGGTGTCTCGGTCAGAAGGATAATATTTTGACGTTGCGCGGAAAAGTTGTGGTAATCGCCCTATCACCGTGTTACAAGTCAAGTCAAGTCAAGTAAATTTTATTTATAAGTCGGATACATCAACAATAAACATAAGCTCTGATGAGCTTTTTACACCGACTACAATAATATAAAACACATGTTTAAGATATGATAAATGACAAAAATGGTTATGATAAAATAAGACAAATAGCATTGCATTAACAAATAGAGTATACAAACAGCACTGTACTAGCATTCATCAATAGCATACAAAAGTAAGAGGTAATACATATTAGATCTAATAAAAAAAAAACCATTAATATACATACTAAAAGTTAAGATCACACATCACAGCTTATATAAGACACAAAAACATTTGAGCAGAGGAACATCAGCCATACATACACACAATAAAATGCATAGACAGACCAACTTATAAAAAGAGCAAATTATATATAAATAAATAAAACATGGTTAGGACTAAGCAATAGAATGACAAGGTTAAAATATGCATAATGAACATCAATCCTGACATTAGCATACACACAAACATTCAAGTTATACATGTATATAAAAGATGATACATAGCACATAAAATAGGAATAAATCTATTACAATAAAAGCACACAAAAGCATAGCACTTAAAAATAGAAATAAATCTATCACATTAAAAGCACACAAAAGCAGCTCATATCAAGCACAGTGATAAAACAAATGCAAAGCAAAAGTAACTAAAAACTTGAAACATCCAGCATGTCGCTGCCAACATTTTGTTTTTTTTTTCTTTTTTTTTGATGATGCACATGCGTTATGTGGTATTGCATGAAGTACAGGAGCAGTTCTCCCCTTGGCAAGTATTTATCAGTGATCTAAAATGGTTAAAAGATGAAGTTTGTCTAAAATTATCTGGAAGTTGATTCCAAAGTTTGGCAGCGGCATACCGGAAAGATTTCTTACCATATCTGTCAGTTCTTGGTAAAGGTACCTCAACAATATCGGTGTGTCTAAAATTATATTTTGAATGTTTAAGATGTAGTAAATCATTTAAATAAACAGGAGACATATCATTTAGAACTTTGTACGTTTCTAAAGCAATTGCTCTTAATCTCCTAACTTTCAAAGAAATAAGGCCAGACTTCTCAAGTAGTTGATCATAGTTACTGTTAAAATCATCATAAATAAATCTCAAAGCTCTTTCCTGAATTTTTTCTGTTTTCCTAGTGTTTGATTCATTGGTAAAATGCCAAGTAAGAGGACAATAATTAAAGTTTGACATGACAAAAGAGTAGTATATTGTGAGTCTGCTTAACCTATTAAGATGTTTACCAATTCTCTTTAGTACATTCAGTTGTTTAGAGGCTTTCCTACATATATTTGACACATGTGAATTAAAATTTAACATAAAATCTAAGTTTACACCAAGCAGCTTTACTTCATCATCACATGATATTTCTATATTTTTGAATTTAAAATTAATTTTCTGCTGGCGGGTTTTCTTCCCAAGAGCTATTGCCTGGAACTTCTCAGGGTTAGCCTTCATTTGATTTTTAGCTCGACTATTCGCAGAATAATCGAGCTAATGCAGTCACCCATTTGTCGGCGTCGGCGTCCCTGTGGTTAAGTTTTTGTATGTAAGCTGGTATCTCCATAACTACTGAAGGGAATGGATTGAAACTTCACACACTTGTTCTCTGTGATTATCTAAGATGATTGGCACAAGTCCCATAACTCTGATTTGCTTTTTTTCATAATTATGCCCCTTTTTCGACTTAGAAATTCTTGGTTAAGTTTTTGTATGTAAGCTGGTATCTCCATAACTACTGAAGGGAATGGATTGAAACTTCACACACTTGTTCTCTGTGATTATCTAAGATGATTGGCACAAGTCCCATAACTCTGATTTGCTTTTTTACATAATTATGCCCCTTTTTCGACTTAGAAATTCTTGGTTAAGTTTTTGCGTGTAAGCTGGTATCTCCATAACTACTGAAGGGAATGGATTGAAACTTCACACACTTGTTCTCTGTGATTATCTAAGATGATTGGCACAAGTCCCATAACTCTGATTTGCTTTTTTACATAATTATGCCCCTTTTTCGACTTAGAAATTCTTGGTTAAGTTTTTGCGTGTAAGCTGGTATCTCCATAACTACTGAAGGGAATGGATTGAAACTTCACACACTTGTTCTCTGTGATTATCTAAGATGATTGGCACAAGTCCCATAACTCTGATTTGCTTTTTAACATAATTATGCCCCTTTTTCGACTTAGAAATTCTTGGTTAAGTTTTTGCATGTAAGCTGGTATCTCCATAACTACTGAAGGGAATGGATTGAAACTTCACACACTTGTTCTCTGTGATTATCTAAGATGATTGGCACAAGTCCCATAACTCTGATTTGCTTTTTAACATAATTATGCCCCTTTTTCGACTTAGAAATTCTTGGTTAAGTTTTTGCATGTAAGCTGGTATCTCCATAACTACTGAAGGGAATGGATTGAAACTTCACACACTTGTTCTCTGTGATTATCTAAGATGATTGGCACAAGTCCCATAACTCTGATTGCTTTTTAACATAATTATGCCCCTTTTTCGACTCATGAATTCTTGGTTAAGTTTTTGCATGTAAGCTTGTCTCTCCATATCTACTGAAGGGAATGTATTGAAACTTGAAGAGTTTGTACCTTTTCGGACAATTTTATGTATTCATATAGGTAAGCATTATTATACTCAATGAAACACCCTTGTGACAAATTTTCGAATAGTCGAGCGTTACTATCCTCCGACAGTTCTTGTTTGAGAACCAGTCTATCAAAGTTAAACTATCTTTTTCTAAAGTGCTAACCAAGTCTGTTTTACAAGTGCTTGAGTAAGAAAGAGTGTTATCATCCGCATAATTATACAGTTGACTTTTATTTATGAAAAGGAAAATGTCGTTTATAAAAATATTAAACAAAATTGGGCCAAGTATTGAGCCTTGTGGGACGCCTTTAATTATGTTTTGATAATCACTACATATATTTCCTATCTTTACACATTGTTGCCTATTAGACAGATAACTTTTAATAAGATTGAGTGATTGTTCAGACATACCATAAAATTTCATTTTAAGTAATAATAATAATAATAATAATTCGAACATACCCTGGGGCTTAATTGGCTTAATTTACTGGGGCCAAAGACACTGAGGTATGGGAATTTCACATTTTTTTAAATAACAATACACATGTTTTGCAAAAATAGCAAATTACAATAAAATATTAATTGTTAAAGGTCTCCTACTTTAGGGAGGTAAAATATGAGATTGGGCTATTGTATATTACGTAAGATATAATATGTAATAACATCAAGGTATTAACTGAAAATGATGGCAAAATTGCACCAATGAAGTTGGAAAATACCAACCACTTTAGGAATATGCTCAACACACAAGAAGTTGAAATTTTGTGACCCTTTTTAACTGGTAATAAAATCCTGGATCTGCACCTGACAGTTCTCATTTTCTTTGTTTATAATATTCTTCTCACAAGCTTTAACAAAGCATTTATTGGTATATAAGTTAACATTTATGTTTTCTATGTGTTAACAGGACAATCAGGTGATAGGAATAGGGAGTGGAACCACCGTGGTTAGTGCTGTAGAAAGAATAGGTAAATATCTTTCTTTGTTAGTCACATATTCATTAAGTCTTGTTAATTTGACCGTAATGCAATCTCATTAAAATCATATCCTAACTGATGCTCAACTATCTTTCGTGTAAAGAATAGGCATGATCAAGAAATGGAGCTCAAACAATTATCTGATTTTGATGAGATGGACATATTATTGGTACAGCCCATTTTAGGATTTTATGTTTTGATGGCATTTTCCAGTTTTGACAGATGAAAGTTCCTTATGGCCGATGATTTATACAGGTTCAAGAGGCACTAAATGTTATGTTTTAAGTCAGTACCAGATATTATATACAAGACTAACATACATAACCAAACCTTACACAAATGTATATTTTGATGAGATTGAGTTTGATATATGTCATGTTCTAGAACTGTCTGGTACTTAGGATAAAAGAGGGTCCCAGGTTGGAGTCTTTGTCTTGCTGGACAGTTTCTCATCCTAATGACTAATGAGTGAACAGTTCTAGGTGGTGATATATACCCTACCAGCAAGTTGGTCATCTGGAATGATATAATATCACTTTGGTGTCCAGGTCTAGTGCTTAAAATAATGGCAAAATAGGCATCTGAGGTCTTCCTCTGCCAGTAAAACAGAAAAATTGCCACATCACATTTGCACAGACAGTTTGACTGTAAATCTACCAGAACATACTACTGCCAAAACTTAATGAGGTTATGGCTCCTTAAGGAAATCATAGATTTCTAAAACCATAAACAAATCTTTTTTGATAAAATGTCACAAAATATGATAATGTGACAACATGCGATAATGTGGCATGATAATGTGACAAAATATGATAATGTGACAAAGTATGATAATAATTATAGTGGCAAAATATGATAATGTGACAAAGTATGATAATAATTATAGTGGCAAAATATGATAATGTGACAAAGTATGATAATAATTATAGTGGCAAAATATGATAATGTGACAAAGTTTGATAATAATTATAGTGGCAAAATATGATAATAATCATAGTGGCAAAATATGATAATGTGACAAAGTATGATAATAATCATAGTGGCAAAATATGATAATGTGACAAAGTATGATAATAATCATAGTGGCAAATATGATAATGTGACAAAGTATGATAATAATCATAGTGGCAAAATATAATAATGTGACAAAGTATGATAATAATCATAGTGGCAAAATATGATAATGTGACAAAGTATGATAATAATCATAGTGGCAAAATATGATAATGTGACAAAGTATGATAATAATCATAGTGGCAAAATACGATAATGTGACAAAATAGACTTGATAGTGTTATTACTATCATTTCATCAAGTTTGAAGAGGAAAAAGAAAATGTTGACATGTTTAACATTTAGATATAAATAGTTTAACAACATTTCCTAAATGGCAAAAGTAGATAGACATTAACACTTTTCAACTAAATACCGTATACAGTATTTGAAGTATTGGAAGTTTTTTTTTTTATCTTAAGGAATGTTGACAAATTGATTAAAAAGTGATAAGTTTACAATGTAAATACATATGTATTGTATTATATATCAATTTATTTGCAGCACAGAGAGCAAAAGAGGAAAATTTGAAGCTTATTTGTATACCTACCTCTTTCCAGGTCAGTATCTTATGTTTAAGATATTTATTTTTATTTATTTAGGCCAAATTTGGTTAATTATTTGTTTATGGAACCCCGCAGCCAGACTGATAGTTTGTTGATTAATTTGACAGTTTATGAAAATATGCAAGGAGTAATTAAAGAGACTTATTACACTTTTATACTTTATTTAAACAAAAAAACCCCCAAACAATAGAATATTCAGTTAGTAACCTTTTCAAGCAACTGTAACAGCTGTAGATATGGCTTTTACTTAGCCTCTACACGGAGGAGAGATGCTTGTGTCCCTGATTTCCAACCACTTCCCCTGAAGACTATTTGTTCGAATCCTAACTAGCCTACAAAAGACTTAGTATTTCTACATGTGAGGAAGGTGTCTAGCTAGCTTATGGAAGTTTGGTGGTTCTACTAAGATGCTTGCCATAGATGTGTATTAAATGACATAATAATATTAAAGATGTGACGGAAAACCCAATAAAAAATATTTTTTTTTAAGATTAAGTGTGTTCATTTTGGAAGGCATGAAGTCATTTATTATGAAGCCATTTAATAATTATGATTTATTGTCAATTTATGTATTAAAGATTACAGTTATCACTTAATCATCATATATTTTCATTATATTTTTGTTTTGGTCATGCTAATTTTACAAAATATATTACTTTTTATCACAAAACATAATTTTATATTGTAAGAATATATAGTCGTTTGTGTTCAATTTCAGGCCAAACAGTTGATTGTTGATCATGGATTGGTTCTTGGCACTTTAGAGCAATATCCTAAGGTGTAGTATACTAAATAGTATAGTGTGGGGATGGAGGCGGGGTAGGGGTGGGTGGTGGTTGTAAGTAGATTACAGAACCAGGTACATTTATTTCAAAAATATCATGTCATGTTTAAATACAATGTAGTGTACAGAAGACTTTTTAATATTTTTGTCATAAATAATATTTTATGCCAACACAATATTACTTTTGTCCCTGTACCACTAATTTTAACATCTGGAACATTATAACAAACATTATTCAGAAATGTAGCTGAATGCATAAACAATTAAAAGATAACTGCCAAGGACTGAGAAAAATGTGCAGCCTGACCAGGACTCTAGCCCTCAGAATACGCGTTTTTATACCCAACCAGTCAAGCTTTCCGGTAAAACATCTTCTCTCCTTAATAGATAACAGTTCTAAATTATGACCTATTCCTCAGCTGTTTTGAAATTTGTCCTCGAATTTCTCAGGGTTACATGGCAATTTGAATTTAACTCTTAGCTGTATGAAATCACAGTCCCCCATGGCGTCAACGTCACAGCCTGACTGAGAGTGTATACTTGGGACTCTTGGAATACTGTTCTGCAGCTGGACCAACTGAGCTGAACATGCTTAAACAAGAGGGGACTGCAATATTTTCAATTTGGCCGTTAAAGGTTCTTTAGGGTACATTTTTCTCAATTTTAAAATTTTACTTACTTGTTTGTGAACGTTTTATGTCTAGAGTGGTTTAAAAAGATATATGAGCCGCGTCACGACAAAACCAACATAATGGGTTTGCGACCAGCATGGATCCAGACCAGCCTGGGCATTCGCGCCGTCTGATCAGGATCCATGCTGTTCACTTACCAACCCTATTACAAGTAGAGAAACTGATATCAAACAGCATGGATCCTGATCAGACTGCGCAGATACGCATGCTGGTCTGGATCCATGCTGGTCACAAACACATTATGTTGGTTTTGTCCTGATGCGGCTTATATATCTTAAATATTTTATACAGTTAGATGCAGCTATTGATGGAGCAGATGAAGTGGATGCCAACTTGGTGTGTATAAAGGGCGGAGGTGGATGTCTAACTCAGGAGAAAATTGTAGCTAACTGTGCGAAATCCTTGATCATAATTGCCGATTCAAGGTTTGTTAATATAAATATACTTCAACATTAAATGAATAAATAATTGGTAAGTAAGTCTTGATTCTGAATTTAATTTAGGTTAATTAAATAGTGATCAGTGAAGATGATTCAAAAGGAGTTGATAAGGAACTGTCTTAGGGCAAAATTTTGAAGAAAGTATGTGGTGGCTTGGTTGAGTGGTTAACCCTGAGAAAGCTGTAGTTTCCTTAAGCATGATTTTCTACATCTATCGCTAAGTATTGGTTGGTTCAAGGAACAAATTCAAGAGTGTTTGATTGATATTGCTTCCTTCACACTCAAACTTATCAATTCTTTATAAATTCAGGTAGTCTCTACTCGCTCCTGGTGAAAATGAGAGATTAAACTATGATTAATAGGCGAGCAGTTAAGGTTGTTAACTTCAAACCACTTGCCTCTTACCGCTGTAAGTTCGAGCTGCACATCTGATTCTTTATGTGAGAAAACTATCTAGCTAGCTTACAGAATATGAGCCGCGTCACGACAAAACCAACATAATGGTTTTTCGACCAGCATGGATCCAGACCAGCCTGCGCATCCGCGCAGTCTGATCAGGATCCATGCTGTTCGCTTACCAACCCTATTACAAGTAGAGAAACTGATAGCGAACAGCATGGATCCTGATCAGACTGCGCGGATGCGCAGGCTGGTCTGGATCCATGCTGGTCGCAAACGCTCTATGTTGGTTTTGTCATGACGCGGCTCATATCAGTTGCTCTACTCATACTGTAAAGAGGGACACTTGAGGTCTTCCTCCTCCAGTAAAGCAGGACTGTTGCTGTATGACTTTTACTTTGTTGGTGCAATGTAAAACCCAACCAAAAAAAATGCATGATGGGATACCAGAGGTCTTCCTCTACCATTAGCATGGGAAAGTAGCAATATAACCTTAATAGTCATGGTTTGACTTAAAACTAAATAAACACTTTTCTCAAAAATGTTATACCTGTACTCTATAAGGATTTTTGAAACTGACATATATTTATACCCCTTATGGCTGAGTGGTTGATGTTTTGACATCAAACTGCTTGCCTTCACCACTGAAGATACCAGCCAGCGTACGGAATGCCGGTGGTCCTACTCATGTGCCTGTTTGTGTCTGAAATAATTCTTAGAAAGGTACCTGAGGTCCTCTACCAGTAAGGCTTGAAAGTCGCCAGTTGACCTATACTGTGTTGATGCGACTAAATACCCAACAGAAAATATCAACATACATTAACACACAATATGATTATAATTTGTCAGAAAAAATGTGGAAACTTTGGGAACAACTTGGAAACAGGGCATTCCATTAGAGGTGATAGACATTGCATACAGACCTATACAGCTGCAGATTGTGGAGCTACTTGGTGGATCAGCTCAGCTTAGAATGGGCAAAAGTAAAATGGTAAATTTAAACTAATATTTGAAAATATTTTTGATTTTCAAGCAGAATTATTAGGTAGTTATACAGATGAATAGAATATTGAAAGGAGAATGTATTCAGCTTAATATGTCAGTTATTTTGACCATGGGGTTGACACAAATTTATTCATAATTTAAACATATGAAATGAAAGCTTGGGATAGAGGTATTTTCTTTGTGACAATAGATCTTGGACATTGAGTCAGAAATCATGTGAAATTAGTAGTCTGTCACTTAGGGAGAAATTGATAATTATTAGTTTATTATCCAGGAAAACTGGTAGGCCAACAAGATACGACTTTCATGGTTTAGAACTGTTCAATAATTATGGTGAGGAAACTAAATAGCAGACTGACCAGGGCTCAAACCTGGGACCATTGAATACTGTTCCTATGCTTTATTGACAGAGCAATCTGGTCACTGACACACTATCTCACTTAACCCATTACCAGATATATACGCCTTTCTACGCCTTTTTCACCCCCCCCCCTTTTTTGCTTTCTCAAATGGTGAAAAAATGCCTTATTTAGGCCCCCAAACACTTGTTTTTGTTTGAGAAATGTTGTTAAAAAATGTGACCACTTTTTCGGCACCATCCCCCATCCAAAAGATACATCAGGGGGTTGCCAGAAGGGGGATGTGCCCCATTCTGTTTGGGGGGTTTGAAGGGGGGCGGTAGTCCCCCTCATCACCAAGAAAATTTTGGCCTTGTGAGAGGCTAAGAATGACCCCAGGTCGATCATAAGGTAACGTGTAACCAATGCTGAAATGAAAAAAATTTCGTAACAGTTTTGTCAACAACTACGTATCACAGCCTCTTGATATTTGGTATACAGCATTAACACATGGTCCCATACCGTGGGATTCGATTTCAGGTCTGTCGCTCATCCACTTCCTGTTTATCCACTTAGTTGAATTAGTTAGATTTTTCGACATTAATGGTCAATGGTAGGAAATTTTCGTAACAGTTTTCTCAGCAACTACTTATCACAGCCTCTTGATATTTGGCATACAGCATTGACACATGGTCCCATACCGTGGGATTCAATTTCAGGTCTGTCGCTCATCCACTTCCTGTTTATCCACTTAGTTAAATTAGTTAGATTTTTTGACATTAATGGTCAATGGTAGGAAATTTTTGTAACAGTTTTCTCAGCAACTACTTATCACAGCCTCTTGATATTTGGCATACAGCATTGACACATGGTCCCATACCGTGGGATTGGATTTCAGGTCTGTCGCTCATCCACTTCCTGTTTATCCACTTAGTTAAATTAGTTAGATTTTTCAACATCAATGGTAGGAAATTTTCGTAACAGTTTTCTCAGCAACTACTTATCACAGCCTCTTGATATTTGGCATACAGCATTGATACATGGTCCCATACTGTGGGATTTGATTTCAGGTCTGTCGCTCATCCACTTCCTGTTTATCCACTTAGTTAAATTAGTTAGATTTTTCGACATTAATGGTCAATGGTAGGAAATTTTCGTAACAGTTTTCTCAGCAACTACTTATCACAGCCTCTTGATATTTGGCATACAGCATTGACACATGGTCCCATACTGATGGTTTTGATTTCAGGTCTGTCGCTCATCCACTTCCTGTTTATCCACTTAGTTAAATTAGTTAGATTTTTCGACATTAATGGTCAATGGTAGGAAATTTTCGTAACAGTTTTCTCAGCAACTACTTATCACAGCCTCTTGATATTTGGCATGCAGCATTGACACATGGTCCCATACTTTTGGATTTGATTTCAAGTCTGCAGCTCATCCACTTCCTGTTCACATTAATGGTCAATGGTAGGAAATTTTCGTAACATTTTTCTCAGAAACTACTAATCACAGCCTCTTGATATTTGGCATACAGCATTGACAGCATTCGATTTTAGGTGTGTAGCTAATCCACTACCTAATTACCTACTGAATTAAATTTTCGACATTAATGGGTCAATGGAAAATTTTTTTCGTAACATCACAGCCTCATGATATTTGGTGTACAAATGCAACCCGGCCTTTTCTGTCTTTGACCCATTTTTCACAAAATGCTCATGGGGTAATGGCTTTATAAGTGAACAGTTCCAAACCATGACATACTTCTCCGCTACATTGAAATTGGTCATCGAATTTCTCAGTGTTACGTAGCAATGTCTACATGCAGTCATGGCTTCACCTTGGGTGCCAAATGTCAAAGGGTGAAAAAATGTGAAACCTGACCGAGATTCTAACCCAGGACCTTCTGACTACTCTTATGTGCCTCTATCTACTCAGAGCTATCAGGTCGTTTAAACACAATCTCCCCTAATTAGTCAACATTTCTAAACCGTAAAATGGCCAAAATATATTAGTGTGTTAACATCTGTGTATAAACCAAGAAACATGAAATAATGTTTTGAATTATGTGTCTCATATTTAAATAAATGTTTTTATTGGTTTTGATGATTTACAATTTTGGTTTCAAAGCATTTATAATGATATCTTGTTATACCTACAGAATGTGTGGAAATTGTTATGAAAAGTAAAAAAAAAACTGTTTAAAGTTTGTTTTTTTATTGTTAGTGTTAGGAATATGTTGATTTCTTGCTACACTAATTTACAAAGTTGTGCTGCCTGTCAAGAATTTAAACTTGTTGCTGACCAACTTTAAATTTTCAACTTCATAATTATACCCAAAGTTGGTAAAGTGGACATTTCCAAAAGAGGAAGCATGACAAGTATATTTATGATGTTCCGTAGGATAAGTTTAACTTATAACAAAATGTTTCAGGGACCAGTTGTGACAGATAATGGAAACTTTATATTGGACTGGGTATTTGATAAACCTGGCAACTGGCAAGAAATAAACACAAAGTTGAAAATGATACCAGGTAGGGTGATTATCATATTCTTCAAAATCTAGACTCATACTTTAAAATAGGGTCGAGTGGTTCTGGTCGCAAACTTCAAACCACATGCCTCTTTCTGTTATGGGTTCGAGTCTTGCTAGGAACATTGAATTGTTTCATGAAGGGAAGCTATCCAGCTAGCTCAGTGGTTCTACTCGGGTGCCAGCTTGTGTCTGAAAGGGTATTTTCATTTACCTGTGAAGCTGGAAAGTTGCCATATTACCTTAACATTGTTGATGTAACTTAAAACACAATCATAGAGATAAAAATATGCTTTAAAGCTGCATGTCTCCATATGAGCAAAATGTTTCCAAAAAATTGAGCAACAAAAATCTAGAGAAGAATCACGGGGGAGGAAGTGTTACACGAAGGATGGAGTTCTTATGATTACTTGTTTGGAGTTCTTATGATAACTGTCACGGAGTTCCTGGAAAATGTTACGGCTTTCTGTGGAAAACTTTTCTATATACTTGGAGAACTCGCCTAAAAAATGCTTATTTTTAACTTTAAATGGGGAGTTTGAGGTGCTAAATTAAACTTTGATAATTAAGCTTGCCCTACATATTGTATTTTGTTTCAGAAAAAAATCTTTTAGTCCATATTTTGTCGCCTTGTTTTAAAAAATCTGCAAGTTTTGAGAAAAATTACCAAATTACTTGCTAATTCGTACATATTGACCTTTTCATTTGTGATCTTCTTCGTTGCTATACTTAATTACCTAATTATTATGGAGAGTTGCAAACATAAAGCCCGGGCTAATAAATTTATACCCGATTTTTCAAATGTTACGGAGTTCTTGCGATAACTCAAAATATGTCCTGGAGTTCTTATGATAACTTTTGTTACTGCCAGTGTGTTTTTGTGCTTAATCACGGCGCGTTTAAGCGTATTTTATTAGACAATAAGTGTGTAAATTATTATGAAGCATAGTACGCTTATCATTTGCACAAAAATTTGGTTATATAACGTTGGTTTTGATCGTGTTTTTCAGTTCAAGAGATATTTTTCTTAGCTCCGTTTCTTGTGTTTTTTGTGTTTGTTTTGGTCTTTTTGTGTGTGTGTTTTTTTATATTTTATTGGAATGACTGTAAACATACTTGATGTAGAGCATTTACTTACAGGATAAAAATACGCTTTGAATCATGATTTCGTCATATATACATTATTCCTGGCAGTTTTAGAGAACATTAAGTAACTATGCTATCGGTATGCATGTAAATGGTTTTCAGCAAAATAGGAGGTAGTATGCACTACCTTTATCTAAATTTAATGAGGTGGGTGTCGTCTTTATGTTTCAACGGGTATTTCAATTTCTAAAAGGTATCAGTTTTTGTCATAGAAACGTATAAAGTTCTATGACAATGATCACGGTGCATATCCATATCGGTACCCTCTTTGCGAAATCTGCTCAAACGGTACCCTCTTCGAACATGCACATGTCATTCTCTGCTAAAAACAAACCAGCGATGGATAACAATCCAGTAAAATTTCATTGTAATAAGGAAAGGAGGTATGACACGTAGCAAAGATGTATACCACGGAACACTACAATGTTTTATTTATGTGCTGATTTGTCATGTGCACGTTTTTCATGTACTGCAAATTCACAATAAGCTTAAAAAAATCGACATGTCTTGCCTCGCCCATCACATCAACATATTTTTTTCGGGCTGAAATGAACCTATGGCTTGATTATATATGCATCACACATATTTAATATGTTCATATATATATATCATCTTCGGACAAATGGCAGTATATATTGTCAAAATTAAATGAAAAATTCATAATTTAAACACCCTACTTTCGCCTACTTTCGGTTTTGCAGCATCACAGGCTACCTCTCTTCATTTGAATTTTTATATCACAGGTACCCTCTCATTTTTGAACACATAGGTACCCTCAAAGCACGAGATATGCTTTTATTTGCGTTAATCGTTAAGTATGTATGTACTATTTCTTACTTTTATATAAATATTACATACTTAGCGATTAACACATAAAAGTATATGTCGTGCTTTGAGGGTACCTATGTGTTAAAAAATGAGCTTGATTATATATGCATCACACATATTTAATATGTTCATATACATATCATCTTCGGACAAATGGCAGTATATATTGTCAAAAATAAATGAAAAATTCATAAAAACACCCTACTTTCGGTTTTGCAGCGGCACGGGCTACCTCTCTTCATTTGAATTTTCATATCACAGGTACCCTCTCATTTTTTAACACATAGGTACCCTCAAAGCACCTAACTTATCACTTTCACGCGTCGGACTAGTAATCTAAGGATTGCTGACCGCGTGCGTTCAACCCTGACATGGGCAAGCCCTTGTTTCCTTGAGCAAAAAACTTTACACTCATTGCTTAGTACTGGTTGGTTTCAGGAACAGATTCGAGAGTGTTTCAATAAAAGCTTATAGCTTCCAACACAATCGAACTAAAATAAATTTATATAAACTAAAAATAACAAACGTACCTGATGAAGGAAAAAAAAACTAAAAACAAACAACAACAAACTCCGTCCTACCTTTGAAAGAATGTTAACTGGATCCCGCTATATGTTTATAATGTCACTTGTTGCTATTGTAGTTAATTTGATTCCTTTGTTTTTTCCAAATTGCACATAAAATATACTGATACCTGTACGAAATTTTGGCACGGATTCTGGGCGGAATTGGCACGGAATTGACACGGAATCAGTGATTTCTGGGCGGACCAGGAACGGAAACGCAAATTCCGTGTCATTCCGTCTCACAAGAAAAATATTTTGTTCACTTTTCTGGGCGGAAAACTAGAAAAATTCCGGCTGGAATTTTATTTGGAGCAGAATTTATACTTAAACATTTCATCTTGGACAGAATTTTCAACTTTGAAATTTTCTTGGGAAGGAATGGTCTTCACTATGGGCGGTTCTATTCTTAAACATTTTTCTTGAACAGAATTTCACATACATGTATAAGATGTCTAAATCATAATTGTTAACTCTTGTTTTTGCACTTGCAGACATTGAAATTTTACCAACTGTACTTATTATTTTTGTTGAAGCATGATACTTGACCAATAATTACAGGTGTATTTTTAGAATAAATAGGGTTATTTTTTAGACATTAAAATATACCTTGAAACAATGTTTTTAAATATTGTGGCAAATGATATATTGTCAGACTAATTTAGCAAATCTTTTTTGTACTGAAAAACAACTGTAATAATCTTAGTGTAGAACTTGAAAACATTCACCTCCAAAATGCTTAAGTTTATAAAAAGCAACATTGAAATAAGAATGCTGTTTAAATTTGAATATCAGGACAGCCACAGGACAAGATAGTGTGCTTGCCATTTTAAACTCTAAGAAATCATGATTTTGTTATAAAAAAATAAACAAAAACAAAACAAAAACATTGCATGAAATAATCTCATATAGTATGCCCTTTTAATCTATATAGAATTGACCAGCCAATACTGCCCAATAATTGCTTTCATTTAGGTAAATAATTACTACAATATACATCCACTGAGATTTTACACTACACAGATCAGAGCTCTGATAAAACTCAACTGACCGGCAGTTTCCCACCATCTTAAACTCTTTGCATGACTGGTCATTCCAACAGATCAGGCTGTTCCATTGAATTATTTTGGGGAGAGATAACATTATAAATTTCATATGCAGAATTTGTCTAGGACATTGCAATTTTTTTTTTGTTCAGAAATTTGTAATGATTTTTAAATTCTATATCTATATCTATTTGTTACTTGAATTTTTGTTACATTCAATGAATGGAGGTTGAGATGATGAGTAAATTAACCCTGTTTTACATAATGATTGACCTGTCCATGCAGTTATACAGTTGTGAATTTTGAATTCTAAGATATCTGGGTCAGCAAAAAGAGTGCTATTAACAGAGGATGTACTTGATATTTTAACAATTTTGGAGATATACTTTTGTTTAAGATCTCAAAGTGTTTTAGTATTGGTATGATAAATAAGTGTGAAAACATGGGACAAGGAGATGAACAACATAATCAGGTAATCATAAACCTTTAGTTACATTAATGCTGAAACAAGTTTTATATCAAACTATCAATGGTAGCAAACTAAAATTTGTAACAAGAGGTCAATGTTGTTTTTATATTTTCAACTTCATACATTTGTTTTTTTCTGATAATTGTTTTAAATCTTTATTACATGTTTAATGACTGTAAAATATAAATTATTCAATGATTCTATATAATGATTGTGTGTATTGTATAAATTAATAGCATGTAGTAGATCTTTTTCATTTCCTGGAAATTAAACAAATTAAGTCAATTTGATTAAATAGGAATAAATGGTACAAATTCAGAAGTTTTGTACAGCTGAACAGGGTCATCATAATCATTTATTATTTTACATGTATGTGAACGTGTTTTCAATGGAACAATCTAAAATTACATTTTACACTCATAATTTCAGACTGGGAGTTAAGTGCTGACTGTGAGATGCAAGGTGTTTCAATAAAGATGTGCAGTATTAATCCTGAAAAGGTATATTTTTAAATCTCAATACTTTACTATTCAACATCTTTCCTTGAAAAAATACATAACCAGATTACCAGTAATAAAAAGTGTCACAAATAAAGCAGTTAATTAATTCTTATACAGAGCAATTCTTAAACACTTAGTGTGCACTGAAATAAGATACTGCGTAAGCTTTAGTATTTTTGAATATGCATAAGCACTGTTAATATTTAATACTGTTGAAACATAAAATTTGATATTATCAAAAAATATGAAATATAACTGCATATAATTATGCAATCAAACATAATTCATTACTACATTTTTGTTTAATTAATTATTAATTTTATTATTAAAGGTGAGCACAACCACAAGAAGTTCTTGGAAACACAGGCAGTGGACTTAAAACAGACATCAATTAAAGAAATAGTAATTTAAATAATCAGAAACATTTGAAACAAATTTATGATTGAAACACTCTCAGCAAAAAAATTGCAAAAAAACAAAGTGTTGGATTCTAAGAAAACCAGTACCTACCAAAACCTGCAGGTAGAAAAAAACTGTTTGTGTTATAGTGAATGTATGGTATTCTATTCTGTATTTGGACTAAAGGATATGTATTAAATTTTGTGAAAGAAAATTTAATGTGATACATTATTGATAATTTTATCCCAAAAAAATGTGATCATGTTAAACTCATAAAAATTCCGCCCCCATGAATTCTGTCCCAGAATTCCGCCCAGAATTTTGTTTGACAATTCCGTTCCAAAATTCCGTTCTGAAATTCCGCCCCGAGATTCCGCTTCAAAATTCCGCCCCAAGATTCCGCTTCAAAATTCCGCCCCAAGATTCCGCTTCAAAATTCCGCCCCAACTCATTTGCATATTTCGTCCCAATTCCGCCCAGAATCCGTCCCGTTTCCGCCTGGAATCCGGCCGGAATCCGTGCCAAAAGCAAATGGTTAACACTTGTATATTTGGGGGAGAATTTAAATTTCTGGGCGGAATCTGCCATTGAATTCCGCCTCATTTCCGTGCAGAAAATTTCGTACAGGTAGTTAACAATTTTCAAGTATTTATTCAGATGTTAATAATCTGGTAAAGAATAACATAATAGATTTATCCCTTTGCGGCAGAGGTATGCAGTAAATAAACTATATAAAATTTTACCTTTTGAACTTTCTAACCTCTTCCTTTTCAAAAAAGTGATAAGTGAGGTGCTTTGAGGGTACCTATGTGTTAAAAAATGAGAGGGTACCTGTGATATGAAAATTCAAATGAAGAGAGGTAGCCCGTGCCGCTGCAAAACCGAAAGTAGGGTGTTTTTATGAATTTTTCATTTATTTTTGACAATATATACTGCCATTTGTCCGAAGATGATATGTATATGAACATATTAAATATGTGTGATGCATATATAATCAAGCCATAGGTTCATTTCAGCCCGAAAATATGTCGATGTGATGGGCGAGGCAAGACATGTCGATTTTTTGTAGCTTATTGTGAATTGCAGTACATGAAAAAACGTACACATGACAAATCAGCACATAAATAAAACATTCTAGTGTTCCGTGGTATACATCTTTTCTACGTGTCATACCTCCTTTCCTTATTACAATGAAATTTTACTGGATTGTTATCCATCGCTGGTTTGTTTTTAGCAGAGAATGACCTGTGCATGTTCGAAGAGGGTACCGTTTGAGCAGATTTCGCAAAGAGGGTACCGATATGGATATGCACCGTGATCATTGTCATAGAACTTTATACGTTTCTATGACAAAAACTGATACCTTTTAGAAATTGAAATACCCGTTGAAACATAAAGACGACACCCACCTCATTAAATTTAGATAAAGGTAGTGCATACTACCTCCTATTTTGCTGAAAACCATTTACATGCATACCGATAGCATAGTTACTTAATGTTCTCTAAAATTGCCAGGAATAATGTATATATGACGAAATCATGATTCAAAGCGTATCTTTATCCTGTAAGTAAATGCTCTACATCAAGTATGTTTACAGTCATTCCAATAAAATATAAAACACACACACAAAAAAAGACCAAAACAAACACAAAAAAACACAAGAAACGGAGGAAAGAAAAATATCTCTTGAACTGAAAAACACGATCAAAACCAACGTTATATAACCAAATTTTTGTGCAAATGATAAGCGTACTATGCTTCATAATGATTTACACACTTATTGTCTAATAAAATACGTTTAAACGCGCCGTGATTAAGCACAAAAACACACTGGCAGTAACAAAAGTTATCATAAGAACTCCAGGACATATTTTGAGTTATCGCAAGAACTCCGTAACATTTGAAAAATCGGGTATAAATTTATTAGCCCGGGCTTTATGTTTGCAACTCTCCATAATAATTAGGTAATTAAGTATAGCAACGAAGAAGATCACAAATGAAAAGGTCAATATGTACGAATTAGCAAGTAATTTGGTAATTTTTCTCAAAACTTGCAGATTTTTTTAAAAAAGGCGACAAAATATGGACTAAAAGATTTTTTCTGAAACAAAATACAATATGTAGGGCAAGCTTAATTATCAAAGTTTAATTTAGCACCTCAAACTCCCCATTTAAAGTTAAAAATAAGCATTTTTTAGGCGAGTTCTCCAAGTATATAGAAAAGTTTTCCACAGAAAGCCGTAACATTTTCCAGGAACTCCGTGACAGTTATCATAAGAACTCCAAACAATTTATCATAAGAACTCCATCCTTCGTGTAACACTTCCTCCCCCGTGAGAATGTTCACCACGACTTTGACCACTAAAATCTTGTCCGACCAATAACTAAAAAACGCTATGGCCTTCTGTCCGAAGATAAGTGTGGTAGTTAGTCATGACCAGTAGCTGACTGACCCCAATTGATTTTGAGGATAGTTGGTCTAAGTGCCATGTCATAGTGACCTTAAGCAAAGATAAGTCTTGTATCAAGACTAAATGTTTTCCATTAGAGGGGCATATTCATGCATGTAACTTTTTTTACAAACATCTCTTGATTTCTATTCATAATATGGTAATGAACAAGTCTTAATATGCATTCAATTTTTGTTCTGCCATAATAGATAAATTCTATTTTCTCTGTGAATATACCAAGATTATTGTGCACTGTGATTCCTAATGAAAGGCATTAGTATAAAAAATATTAGAGTAGTAAAAGCGGAAATAAAACTTTTTATCGTATAGAAATGTGTGCAGACACGTTAATAACTGCGAGGAGGAAAGTGTCACAAATATGTGAGATGTAAATTAACTTTGTTAAGGAAAACTTGGCCATTAATGTGCACGTTTGTGTCAAAGAAAGATGTATTACCTTAAAATAAAATCTTCCCCTTATTATTTTAAAAGACAAGTCTGCACAAATTCTGTGTAATTTCTATAAAATGATAGGAATAACATTTTTTTTCTGTCAGACTGCAGGGTTTTCTGTCTCCTATTTAGATTTGTCTCAATTCACATATAAAATTTTGAAATTCCATCAATTTTAATATCATTCTTCAAGTATGTTTATGATACATTTAAGTAAGGCATTTTTTACCAAAAATAAATCTTATTTTCTTCTGCATGTTATCACTTATGCAGGGAGACAATATGATAGTTATTCATCCATCAAGCTTAATTTCAAGGAGAATGGGACATCTTTTAGTATGATTGTCTGCACACTTAGATCAAAAGCTTCAATGTAAGGTGTTTTTCTTATGTTTGTTTGATGGCACACCAACACAGTTTCAGTCAAATAGCACAGAAACAGGAAAGATGATTTTGGCTAACCTTGGGTGTTTTGAGCTTAATTTTTAAGTGAAAGATCATGCAAATATATTGTCAAAAAAAATCAAATTAAGGTCTTTCGTTGGAACAAAAAAAAAAGGGACAAAATCTAGACAAAAACATTTTATTCATCATTTTTAGCGAAAATTTTAAAATATATTCTGACTGAATATCGAACAAGGCATGGATTTCCCAGCTGATCTTGGTCTGTACTGGTCACATGGGGTGAACCTGTAGTTGAATGGTTGACCTCCTAATTTTCTTGCATATCAGACAGGATATTCTTGCATATCAGACTGGCGTTTCCGTGAGATTTACCCATACCGGAAATTTCATCTGGCATGGGGGTGACAGATGAGTCACGTGCTGTACAACGGCATGCTTAGGATGTTATGAATGAAGTTGCAATTCATACGCTGTTGTACGAAAGTAGTTACGGTTGTAATGATATAAATTTCCATTGATATTCAGGATAAAGTATTAAAAATATACTGGAATATGGAAGAATAAGCAAGAAAAAAATATCTGACATATGTTTGCAGTTGGGATTGGAATATCCGTCCCTCAGTCGACCGCCCATGGGCAGTAACTGGGCAAGCCTTGTTACCGCCCAAAGGGCTGGTCACCTCGGGACAGATTTTCCGATCCTAACTTCAAAATATGACAGATATTATTAATCTACTGTTTGTATCGGTGCTAGAAAAACCTGTCTTATACCTCCTTGCAAGACAAGTTGTCAATTTTATATTATGTCATTCCTACACGCTTTTTATGAATGAATTGCTTTGTTAGGGTGACATTTTGCCATTATGAATGAAGTTTTAAATTCATACGCTACAGTTAGAAAAAAGTACTTAATGAAAATACTAGTTTTTGCAAATTTTTCTGAAATATAGTTAATACATGTATGTATGTAATATTCCAGAAGAAGAATCAAACACACTGGCAGTTATCAATGACAGGAATATCTAGCTCTCTGGTTTTAACTGTTCAGTGGAAACTTGGCACAGCCTTGTTACCCCCAGAGCAGTCACCGGAAACAGTTACCTGAGAGCTAGATATTTCAGTCTGTTCTTCCAGCCTTTGTAAGATCCTTATAGTATGAAATAATAAAGCAAACTTTTTTAATTTGTCTTTATGTTAGGTGTGGTAGAGACAGGCTTGTTTGTAAACATGGCCAAGAAAGCATACTTTGGACAGCCAGACGGATCTGTGTTGATGAGGTAGGCAGTGAAGAAACCGGAAAAGTTGCTGCCATACAGTGTTAAATCACTTCTTTACTGTGTTCACATATATTTTTGACAGTGTTTCTATACACATAAGCTATATGTATTCAAGATTTGCTCTTTTTTTTCATATCACAAATCAAATTCATTGTATATTTTTTGACTGTGGAAAGTTTCTGATACATGTTTTGTGTGTATTAAGTTTCTGAAAAGTATTTTTTTGTGTAAAGTTTGTGAAAAATATTTTTTGGTAAAGTTTCTGAAAAATATTTTTTGTGTAAAGTTTGTAAAAAATATTTTTTGTGTTAACTTTCTGATTAACATTTTGTGAAAAGTTTCTGAAAAACATTTGTTGTGTAAAGTTTTGTCTGATGTTAAAGAATATTGTACATATTTCTAGTTTTGATATTTACTAAGACTGCAGGTAGCAGCATTTATTCCTTTGTACTTTATGTGAATTAGAATTATAAGGTACACATTCTCTGTTATTTTTAGAAATCACCGGAAGAGGTGTCAGCTAAGGGTTCGAAATAAAACAAAAAAGCACTGAATATTTTTTCACAAATGCATTGATTTTACAGCAAGCATTTTCAGTATTACATTGAAAGAATATTGAAAGAATATCACCCTGGTTATAATCTCTTTGTTATCTGGTTTGTGCTGTGCTCGTACATTATTTATGAATGAGTAAACCAAAATGAATGGTTACTTGCCTGATAAACTACAATCCTAACATATATATGGTTTCGTATAAAGTTGTTAAAACTTCGCACTGCCCATTTAGCGTTGGACTATTAATCAGATGACCTTGGTTAGATTCCCAGACGGTGCTGGACAATCTTCCTAAAACCAATCATACAAAATCAGCTAGTTTCAACATTGTTGCATTAATATATAATATCTTTTTTTTAAAACAAAATTGACATGCATTTATTGTTGTTAGTATTACAAGTGTATTTGTTATTGTCTACAATTCTTAAGATGAAATGAAAGACAATTTGTATGTAAAGAATGTATTTTTGGGACCATCAGATGTATTTAGACAGATATTTGTGACACCAGATACGTATGATATTAATTAATATGTTGTAATAAACGTGTGCTATAAATCACATATTGCTTTCAAAAGCATAGCATTTAAAGGGACTGCACTGACATTTTTGACATGGCAATGCTTAAAATAAATTTTCGAGATTTATATGTACCATTTCATGAAGATCTAGACCAATAACTTGTTTGCAAAACTCAGATCATTCACTTTTTCCAGAATAATTATTCTAATTGTGAAAAATGACCAAAAATTGAAAAGTGTTGCAACGTTTTCACACAAATCAGACTAATAATAGCACTAAAGTACAATTTTCAATATATTTCCGACTATATTTCGTAATTATTTTTTAATCATTTTCTGATTTAAGTGTCCCAGAATTTGAAATTTTATGATTTAGGCCTTTGGACCTCAGTGGAGTTTCTTTAAGGTCACATTTTGTATGTGAATTGCTGGCTATATTTAATAGAGATCAAATATATTATTTTAAAACAAGGACATTTTTATGTTAATGATAACAAGATTGTGTAGACATACATGGCCCTCACCGCTGTTGGTTCGAATCCAGACAGGGACTTTGGATTCTTTCATGTGAGGAAGCTATCCAGCTAGCTTACGGAACGTCGGTGGTTCTACTCAGGTGCCCGTTTGTGCCTAAAATAATGGAAAGTAAAGCTGGAACGTCGCCATATGACCTATAATGCGTCTGTGTGACGTAAAACCCACTTAGACAAACAAACAAACATACATGCCATAACGTCCCAGATGACCGGGAATGTCCCAGAAATGAGGTGACTGTCCCGAGACGCCATACTCTGTAGATTTTAATCCCTGACTGCTGGAAATCAAAAGTGGTTATTCTTTCCTTCTTGTATTAAATTTCAATATAAAAACCCTTACATTCGGAATGGAATGTTATAGATTAAAATTGGGGCAATTAAATTACACAAATTCAGCAAGTTATGTGTTAAAGCATATAACTTTACTGATCTTCAACCACTTGCACTATCTTAAACTGTGTGTTCATGCTCCTCAAAATATATTCCTGTAATCAGTATTGTACAGTTCAGTGTTAAATAACCAGTAATCATATTATATGTATATTATATTATAACAAAAATCTGCCTCTTAATTAACCAGAACAATAGATGTGTATGTTTATATTTTGTTGTGATGTGAAAATATCTAAATTATATAAAACTTGTGTTTATTTAAAGAATCTCATGTTAAGATTTTTCAACTTGACAAAACAGACTATAGAGAATAGAGAAACTTATACAGTCCTTGTTTGAATAGATTGTATGATTCGAAAACAAGGTTCAAGGTCAATCAGTTTAATTCTGTAAACCAGAGGTTGCTGGTTTGATCCTTAGAGAGGGTATAATTTCACTACAGTAACTAGAATTGATCTTGAACATTGAATCTAATAGTCATTTGTCATGTGCAGTTAGAAGTCTGTCATTTGTGGAGAGATTGGTAATTACTGTTTAGTTATCCACAAAAGGAGAAATTGGTAATTACTGGTTAGTTATCCAGAAAAGGAGAGATTGATAATTACTGGAAGGAGAGAGTGGTAATTACTGGTTAGTTATCCAGAAAAGAAGAGATTGGTAATTACTGGTTAGTTATCCAGAAAAGGAGAGATTGGTAATTACTGGTTAGTTATCCAGAAAAAGAGATTTGTATTTACTGGTTAGTTATCACGATAAGGAGATATTGGTAATTACTGGTTAGTCATCCAGAAAAGGAGAGATTGGTATATACTGGTTAGTTATCCAGAAAAGGAGAGATTGGTAATTACTGGTAAGTTATCCAGAAAAGGAGATATTGGTATTTACTGGTTAGTTATCCAGAAAAGGAGAGATTGGTATTTACTGGTTAGTTATCCAGATAAGGAGATATTGGTAATTACTGGTTAGTTATCCAGAAAAGGAGAGATTGGTAATTACTGGTTAGTTTTCCAGAAAAGGAGAGATTGGTATTTACTGGTTATTATCCAGAAAAGGAGAGATCGGTTATTACTGGTTAGTTATCCAGAAAAGGAGAGATTGGTATTTACTGGTTAGTTATCCAGAAAAGGAGAGATTGGTAATTACTGGTTAGTTATCCAGAAAAGCCGGATAGCTGCACAGACTGGTGAGGTATTACAAAAAATGTATCATAATTTTTTTAAATTAATGATATAAATGTAGTACATGATTAATCCATCTTGAATAGAACATTCTAATTCTGAAGCGAATTAAATGTTAGAAGTTATTCATACCAGTATAGAGTGACGTAAACAATGAGGGTATATACGGAACTAATTGAAATTGCTACGCCTATGGTGTTTAGATTCTTCTTTTTTTTCTGAGATCTGTTGTGTTAAAAGTTAGTTTGTTAGATTTTTTGACTACCTCACAAACATGTTTCTTAAATGTTAGATAGGGTGAATTTGTTTTTAGAAAATAGATGTTTCTGTTTTGATTTCAAGTTCAACCAGTTTGTAGATTATAGAAATTTTATTAAAACAGCTTGATTGTATAGTCAACAATTTGACTGTCTGTCTTTCATTATGTCCTGCCTTTTGTCAAGTTCATGTGTTCATACCTTTCTTTACATTATCTTCATTTACTCGGAAAATGAAATTAAATTTGGCCGCGTGGGTTGTTCGGACCCTGTCAAGGGCAAGCTTTTGTTTCCTTGAGCAAGAAACGTTACATTCATTGCTTTAGTACTGGTTGGCTCCAGGAACGGATACGAGAGTGTTTCAATAAGCCTTGTGTAGCTTCCAAGACAATCTAACTAAAATAAAGTCACGTAAACTTAATCGAATGGAATAGTATTGTCTGTCCGCCTGCTTTAGCAGTCGAGATGAAATTTGTTTAACACCGGGATCAATGAGTTAATGCAATTTCTTTAGATCAAAAAGGAGAGCATTGAATTTGTTATGAAAGGGCCGCTCACAAGAGCGAGGGGAAATGTCTGGGACAGTTTATCTTGGCCATTGAGTTTAATGGTCATTTGTCTCTCACCCTTTATTTAGACATTATGTGGATTCAGTCGGTCATTATTTCTTCTTTTTTTTGGGGGGGGGGTGGGGGATGGGGTAATGTTATTTTCTGGCAGGCATTGGTTTTTCCAGTTATTAGTTAGTTATCCCGGAAAGCCAGAACGATGGATGTACATGCTGCAGAGATATGACCAAATATATGTTAAAATCAGTGTAAAAATCAACATAACAAACAGACTGTCAGTGTGGTTGGGTTAAACAAAGGAGTTGTTAAATACATTTTATGAAAGTGCAATATTGCAGGGATACCTACATGTATTCTGCCGTGTGGATCAAAGGGAATGACGCTTAGCTAAATCTATAAAATCTGAAATATGCCCATGAGTTAGAGTTATTGCCCTTAATAACTTAAAAGGACTGCACTGAGGTGTAAAAGCATACGGACATTAAATTTGAATTTCTTACATAAATGAGCTGGGACAATTAAAACAAACAAAAAGTTATGAAAAAGATGATAGCTGAAGATCGTACATGTATTTTTGTACTTTTCTCAGGCCCATTTTAATCCACGTGTATTTTTAATTTACAGATGGCCCTTTCTGAAATAAAAATCAAACTTTGTTTGAAAGGACATTTAACATAACGTAATATTTGTCTTGTAGATTTTAATAGGCCTTTTCATGAAATATGTATTTCTATAACAACATTACTCACATGTTGACTCGTATGTGAAGTACGGCCCATCGTCACTTAGAAAATTGCCACTTTTCAAAAAACATTTCATTCGTATAACTGGTTAGATGTCGACTACATACATTTAACAATTTATCAAGGATTAAAGTTGGTAACCTCACTAATTTGTTTATTTTTCTCCTTCATAGTTATGAATATAGATGATATCTTCAGATATTTCCCGGTTATTATCAAGTTCATACAGTTATTTCCCGGTTATTAATAAGAATTGATGGACAGTAATTGAAATACTTCATTTCGAATAAATTAACGTATTTCATGACTGTCCTGTTACTGAATTGATTAAATTTTTTATTATGATAAGTGTTCATAAAGTAGAATTAAATCTTTTCATTCACAATCAAACAACATTTTTTTATAATCGAAATGTTTCAAATGAATTGTGCACAACCATAACGGAAATAAACACTTTGACTTCATTATCTTTAATTCTTCAATTATTGCATTGCATTACAGAAAAGATGTATTAAACTATTCCAAGAGGAATTCCAATTAATTAATTGGAATTGCAATCTAAAATTACTTTTGTAAACACATATTTTTTAAATTCAAAGCATTTTAATATTGATGAATACTACCATCAGTCAGCTACCGAGACAAAATTTAACTTCGATTACTTCCAGTAAATTAGCTTCACAACTTATCGCATCTTCTCGGCCCTTTCCGTCAAACTTCGGATAATTTTCAATAATAGCCGGGGAGTTCCAATTGAGTCAACAGTACCAATACTACCACTACTGTTACCACAATTGTTGTCATCCATCCACCCACCCTTCCATTCATCAATCCATCTGTTATGTTTCCGTGGATAGACATGATACCAGTATATAGAAAAGGAATTCCTTAAATCGAAACGATGGGCGTTCATTTAATGAGATGTAGTTATATACCATTGAGGTATTCACCCTTATAATATACACAATTTCAGATTATTCGCTCAATCATTTTTGAGACGCCTCTGCATAGTAGCGATCAGTTCTCCGTTGTCTGTCTGTCTGTCCTTTCGTTTGTCACACTTAAATTGTCCGGACTACTCCTGAAACTATTGGTGCAGTTTCATCCAAACATTACAGGGATGATGAGTACCATGTGTGTGTCTAGTTTTATTTATACTGGGCGCCAGTTTCCCATATGCCCCAGACTATCGGCCTCTGTTACGTCGCTGGTCGTAGAGCCTGCAACGGAGGACTTAGTTCGCCTGCAACGTCGCTGATCGTAGAGCCGCAACGGAGGTCTTCTCATGCCGTCTTTCGTCGTAGATCTTCTCTAGGACCCAGTTCCTCGCTTCCTGAACGCGGTAGACAATATTGAGGAAAGGCACCTCTTCCGGGAGCAGCAGCCACACCCTTCGCCGTTGGTTAGGTCACACCAGCTAAGTGACCTAACTAGGTCACCCATCTGGTGTGACCTATGCCTTCCGAGCGACGTGCACGCCACGAAGGGCAATCGGAAGATGATCAGTACCAAGTTTAGTTGTACATATCATCGGCATGTTCTGGTTCAATACTTTTTGTCAGAGTTATGGCCCTTTAATGACCATTACTTTTAAAATTTATCCGGACTACTCCTCTAATACCACTTAAGCAATTTCAATGAAACTTTACAGGATTGATCGGTAGCTTAAGTACTTGCACATGTTACACGTGTTTTCTAGTTGAATGATTTTTGGTTGCGTAATGACCCTTGAATACAAATCGTGTTTTGCCCTGTTAATGATTTTTGTGTCTCCTGCTACACAGTAGCTGTAACATGCAATTGTCTATCATAAGGCGACACATATGATCACCGATCGCTCTTGTTTTCAAAATGATTATTCTAATTGCAACTATTTCATTCAAATCGGACGAATAGTACCACAAAAGTACAATTTTCAATTTATTTCTGAGTATGTTTCTTAATTATCCTAATTATTTTTGATTTAAGTGCTAATATTTGTAAGAAATTTAAGATCATGTTTTAGGCGTACGTGAAATATGAGCCCCCTAAAAAATAACTGCTTGCTCTCACAACTGGAGATACCAGCCAGTTAAAAGAAGGCCGGAAACTCAAGATTCGAGACTACCAGCAAGGGGTTCATTTCCCGGGACAGTGTGAAAACAATTGTCCAGATAATAATTTTTGTTGTTTTTTTTCTCTCACTATTTCAATTTTGTATTATGCTTCAAAATAAGACCGACCCCAACTTATAGTACATTTTTAAGGGGGTTCATATTTCACGTTTTTTTGACACATTTAAGATGAACACAGAGGTTTTTTTTATCAATGTGGTCATAGTTTCTTCCCATGTCCGATACTCGTGCCTGTGGCCAGACCTTGAGTTATTATAGCCAATTGAATCATAGTTCTAGAAGAACATGTATGTAGATTTCACTAACCCTAACCCTATCCTATCATTTTCTCCTTGATTTATAAATTTTGTTTGTAAGGGACCATTTGAAAGCCTTTTTTTGAAAAGTTTGGTAGTATTATAAATGACAATGTTAAATGATGAATTTTGTGTGACCATCAATATTTCCTTCAGTCTGTCATTTTTATGTACATTGTTCTAAGTACTGAAATCTAATGCAGCATCACACTCCTTTCTAACTTGATGTCCCGTGTTCTCTTGAGGTTTTATTTCTTAATGTTTTCAGAAGTTAAAACATTATTATATTTTCTCTCGTGTCTGCTAGTGTGTTAGTAATAACAAATTTAGATAACCCAGTCTATTTTTATAAATGGAATATTTCTGACAGAACACATCTTAATCCAATTCTGTTCCGAAATTATATACACTCTTTCTTCCGGGAATATATGCCGTTCCGTCACTCCCCCACGCGAGATGTGACATTTCAGAGGGTTTTTTTTATTTCCCAGAAATATACAGGGAAGAACTTGTCATTGAATCAGTAGTTAAATTATGTTATCATACGTTTTGTATACGAAAATATTAAAATAGATCATTTTTTTTTCGAAATCCATTTATTTTGAAACATAAACTTTTTTAAGGTAGTCAGTATTGTTTTCTATACATATATGATAAAAAGTTATATTGCAGCTATAATCTGAATTTTTGGTTTGAAAAGTGAACAAAAAAAATGCTTCGATATCTCAAAAAGCAGCAAACGTCCAAAAGATAAGATCTCTTTCGAGACACATCTTTGTCCAATCAAAAATTTGGAAAGGAATAAGCCTTCATTTGTGAGACTTTGTAGGTTGGCGAATTGCTCGTGGCAAGTCTGTAAGCCAAAGGTCAAAGTGCCACTTGTGTACAACCCTTTCTCGTCAATAACTCGGTCTGGTTGTTTCCTTTACTTTTCAAATGGGTCCAATAATTTTAATATTGTACATCTTAATTGCAGCGCATACACGCATTCTAAGGGCGTATAATGCTCCCTCACGCGGAGCTCTTATGTAAATATACTTAAAATAATGATATGCATTTTTGAAATACAATGTACTACAAAAATATATCAGCAATACGTTGATAAAATAAAACATATAAATGTACTCCATGAATGCATTAGCCGTCAAAGAAGCAATGACACCGGCGTAACTTAAGTATAGTAATTGATTTTTTCCAAATTTATTCAGTAAGTTTTAGACATATTAGTTTGTATAATGATTACTCTATCTTTTTATTCTTTCTTTCCAGCTAATAATGGATGCAAATTCGATTCTTCAATCACATTGTATGCAAATGAAATGAGACAAGCTTGCTAATGTAGTTGATTGTTTAACATTTTTTTCTATGTAAATGGATGTACTGTTATATAGACAGTGCAACAAGTTCACAGCAAATTTTTGTAGAACAATCAAATCAACTCTATGTCATTCCTCCCCAAAGAAACAATTCACAATGAACTTGACCTTTCTAGATCAGCACTTTTAGGGTGTGTCTCCGTTGTCTCGAGTGTTTCTCCGAAGAGGAGGTTGTACTACCACGGCATTTTGCATCTATCTATAACATGTAATATATTTCATTTATAGAAAAACTTACTTTTAAATAAATTGTATCAACTCTGTTTTTTCTCATATGATAAATACTTAAACGGACTCCAATTGTTTTGACATTATTGGGCATAAACTATTTTTCCTTGTGATTTTTGTGTCATTTTATGTAACTTGTATGCATATTTTAAAGATCATTCCGTTATCCTGTTTTTCAAGTTGTGCAAAATGACTCCAACAAATCAATGCGTTAAAACGCTTTGCAATCGGACTTAGACATCGGGACAAAAAAAACAACAACAACAACAAAGTAACAACATCATTTTATCTAGTTCCGAGTATATTTCTTTAAGTTATTATCCTTTGCAGATTTTTTCTTCACTTTTCATTTTAAACGCTTCACTTGATGTCAAATGTTATGTACATGTACCTATGTGTGACCACTTATGTTATTGCCCCAACTCTAAGTAACAGAAAGAGCATCGAAACACGAGGCTATCTGATTTGTACGTGGGGGCGTAGCCCCCCGAGTATTAATCAGATTGCCTTGGTTTTGATGTTCTTTCTCTTTTGTATCATAGTCAAACATAATTTTAACGTTCCCTTTGTTACAATATTTTGCCTTTGCCGTCACAATAAGTAAACCCTGCAAAAATGAGCCAATTAATGGACACTCTTTGGCGTGCGAGTAACTAATACCTGCACTCCAGTTAATGCACTGTGCATGTTTAACTCTGACACATTTTCAACAGTCTTAGATCGTTTTTATGTAAAGCGTATCATATAATAATTGTACAAACAAAATGTAAAACTAACATGAAGTATATTTCTATATTATATTTTCCTTTATGTTATTGACGTAATAAAATATAATTGGCCGTTCTTAATTAAAGGACAATACGGCTATAACAAGAGACGTTTGGCAAAACTGATTGACAACAGAATGGCAACTACAGCTTTATAGAATATCATGCAACAGTTTAACCTAAAGGACACTATCATTTGCACTTGTCTAGTTATCCTTGCTGTAAACATGTTTTACTATTTTGTTAGAAATAATGTTCAAGATTGATGAAATACGTACTAGAATTATGTACATAATTTTTCTATCATTCCTACCACTGCCCCCTATTTCGCAAAAAATTT